>NW_025779031.1:175000-228437 GCF_021130785.1 Homalodisca vitripennis | reverse complement strand
GTTTTCAGTCACAGAATTGTAATGTTGGCTAAATTTGGTTTTTTATTTATAAGTAGGTACTTGATTTTGTACGAAACATATTAATGAACTGTCGACCGTTTAAATTTTGATATTAAACATCAAGCTATTAAAAAATGATAGCAAAATTATAAAAAACAGATGTCCATTTAAAAACATTAAAAAAACAAATCGGTATCTCCTTTTATAATCAATCTTTTTAATTAACTGGAAAATTTGAACATTTACTAGTAGTAATAGGTTTAAATAATACTCGTATGTGAACATAAGATTCAAACTAATGAAAAATATAATTTTCAACTGATTCTAAACAAATGAGGAGCCGGAAATTTAATTTTATCTAATGTAGAATTTACTATTTGGTACTTTTGTGTATGCTTCCATAAACTTGACATTTCATTGCTACATTTTTAAGCAAACAAGGGAAGCTTAGCAGTGCTTTATAAATAATACAAACAGCCTTAAAGATTGTACTGTAATTTTGTATTTTATCAACTCATTTTTTCCAACAAGAACTGTAGTCAAATTAAACTTAAGATGGCGCTTATAAGGATAATTTTACTTCTTGGAAAGAATAATTTAAACAACTACCTTCAATCACATGATATCCTTAGAGCTGTCCAAGAATTGCTTGAAGGACATTTTCCTTTGTAAACGTCTTCTACACGTGGTCACTTTATTGTAATGAAAAGACTTTATTGATCTATGGGGGGGGTCTTTATTTATCTTTATGGGAGTGCCGATGGCCGAGTGGTCTAAGACGTTTGGACTTTGAGTCTGAGTTAGAGATATCGCAGGTTTCGAATCCAGTCTGTGACCTTTTGCACTTTTTATCAGTACCATCGACCTTGTACTGTATCGATTCTCCCCCTTATTCTGTCTGATAAAGATCCTCGCACTGCATACGATCAGCTTTAAATGATACTTCAAAATTGAATATCACTGCATTTAAGGCTCTGATAAATATGGTTATTTATATCAGGACAAAGTTCACAAATTTTCACTGGGTTCTCATCAATCACTTTAATTTAAATAAATTTTTGAAATGTAATATTGTTTGAGCTAAAAGCTTATTTTCTTTACTTACCACACTTCTTCGCAGATGGGATAGTCAATGATATTAAAACAAAGCAAATCACTTTGATGTCAATTTATTTTGATGTGATACAAACAACTAATTGTATCCACTTTGCTTTTGTTTGTTAAGTTATTCAATGAATACAATATCCCATCGCCTGGTTATAACTTTTAATGCACTGTTGCAAAAATTCCGTATTACATCACTACCAGGTGGATCTACACGAGTACACGTCCTCCCTGCTTCAGCTCTCAAAGACAGAAGAAAGATTCTCTCGCCAAAACCCCGCGTATCAGCTCAACAATGCTCATTCCCCCTCTCCCGTTCAAATCAGCGTCTTCACGGATTGAATATAATTTAATTCTTTTCTCATAATTATCGAATTTTATCACGTTCACTATAATTGATCAATTTAAGTCTTTCTATTTTCTCTAACTGTTTTTTCTATCGCTTTTTATTTAAATTTTTTGCAACATGTGCTTTCTGATGTCATCAAATACGCAAGTCATTTTATCCCACAATTGGCTTTTTTGGCCTAATTTTATTTGGTACTTTTGTAAAAACTAATTTTGGTTATGTTTAAAAAACTCATTTTAATTATTTTAATTTGTTCCCGTATAAAGTTTAACAGATTTCTTCCATTATTAAATAAAATAAATCTCAATTCCGATAACATGTGATTTACTTACGTCACTAGTCCTGCTAATTCCCCGCGAATATTTAAATGTCGTAATTTGACCTGTCACAGCACAGGCCAGTGGCCCATGAGGACGGGAAGAATAAGGCATAAAAGGAGATCGGCTTCTCCTTTAATCTAAAATGAAATAAAAAAAAAGAAAAATCTTATCAACCAAACTCAGAAGCATATTAATATCTCTCCCACTCCCTTGGTCAACCAATTTCTATTAAAATCAACTGAGGACAAACCCCGCTTATTCTGGTCGAATTAAGTTTGTATCCATTATTAAGAATATGCATATGGGAGTTGCAAAGCAGCGAGTACGTTTCAAATATTTCGTCTTGTGACAGATAACAATTCTAAAGTTATTCTATAGTTCTCTCACTCAGTATCAAGAAGTAATATGTTTTATGAACATCAATTAAATAAGTTGTACAATCCAAATATATTTTAAGAAGAGATTTTACTATTGCATTGTTATTTAAAATAAACGTGTTACCTTATACTCACTGATTATACAGAAATAATATTTTAATTAAAAAAATTTTTTATTCAAAGAAGAAAAATAGAAAAATTTTCAGTTATAGACTATTTGTTTTCCATAATTGAGTAAACTGATACTAAACCGAGAAATTTAATTGGTTTGCCTCTGGACAACGCTGGTACTACAATGTAATTAATTGTTCCAAACTAACCATTCCAATTGTTTATCCAACACTATCATCGTACAGTTATGAATCGATCACTTGTTAACTGCAGCTGCAGGTCCATCGTGTACCAACCATTTACAGGGCATTTCCAAGATTTCTGATGGTCATTGGATGAAGATACTCATTCCTGAAATTACTAACAGTTCATTGAAGCTATTAGTGATTGGTTCAATGTTTCATATGTAAAGTATGTTGGGTTATTTGATGGAGAGCGTGAAAAATTGAATGCAATTCATTTTTTAACATTGCAGACTGTTTCGTATCAGCTAAGGAAGAATGCTTCAAATGAGATGCAGTGTTGCAGAAATTCAAAATGTGAACCGGTGTTAATAAGTTATGAGAGAGCTATGAGAAACTAGCTTGAGCTACTGTGTGATTAAATATAGCGAACAATTTCCTATAAAATTTAAAGGTGAACACACACATTTTGTCACATGATGTTATATTTAATCCTAATAAGCAGGTTTGTTATATTTGTTATTTTTGTTCCTCGTCTGGTGTGGTTGATACTGAATAAAACTGTGTTTTTAAAACAACTATTACTGGTTTGTTCTGATAATGAGAGTACATTGTGTTGAAACTAACAGCAGCTATTTATTTATGTTAAATTTATCACCATACGATATATTCCTTTCATTAACGAGGTTTTAAATTATGGAGACGCTTTTAATTTTCGAGGAATCATGATTTTCTTCTGTAGAAAATTCTATCTACAGTTTTACATTAACAAAGCTCTAGATCGGGTCCAATTGTATACCCGTATATTAAATACTTCATCGTCTACAAAGTTTTGGTTTTGTTTCTACATTAGTTACATTTTTCACTTTCATGGAGACTTTTGAGCTTCCTCAAGACTCCTTCATTTACATCAAAGATGGAAGATGGGCTTGATTTCTGTTTGGGGTAAAGGTTCTATTCAGAAATGCACCAAGGAACTATCCTTTTGGAGTGTTTTGTGAAGAAAGAATTCGTCATCAGAGTTCTCATTAAGACATTTTTCCCTTCCTGCACACATCTCTCTGCTGGAAACCACTGGGCCTTGGTAAATTCAGAGAAAAATTCAGAGAATATTTTGATGATAATGTCAAATTATGTTAAATTTTAAATCAATAATCAGTAGTTTTTATTTAGTTCGGGACCATGCATGATTATCCTGAGAAGAGGTCAATAATAGACATTTTAAAGCTAAGCACCGGCTCCATTCTTCCTCCCCGTTTTTATCACGGTTAAGGGTTTGGTAAAGTAACCCTTGCAAGGTTGATATCGTTTGGATTGCTGGTGCGGTCTTCGATACAATGATGACCACTGGTAATTAAAGATGTAATAGATACAAAATTTCTCTCCAAGCTACATTGTTGGAAGGACAGGTCGTCCTTTCTTGTCCTTTCTCCAGCTTTTACATTTCTTTGTTTGATGTATGGCAGATTGGGAAGACTCAGGCAAATCATCATTACAAACGGTGTTTCTTTCCAAAAGGGTTAAGAAGCGAATAACATGGACTTGGAAACCCAACAATTAATCAGATATGTAATCAAAATGATTTGATTTATTAAATAATTGTCGACTAACGAGTTGGAGGGTAATTCATTTCCTTCCGAAATAAAAACGTGGCTGTGAAAGCTATAAATATGTAGTTAAGTATTTTATAAAAGACCAATAGTTGCTACTAGTCCTGTTTACTGTTAAGTCTCAGAGCAACATTTCTTTTTGTGAGCAACTATAAGGTTTAGAGTCTGTGCAATGTACGTGGAATTTGTTTAATTACTTTCTTATGCCACAATACATTCTTACTTTTGAGTTGAGGGACAGTGGTGAATAGGGCAGAATCCCAAAGTCGGAGACAATATCTGTTTCTTATTGTACATCTGTTGAGATAGCATGAATGTTCGTACTAAAGGCGATCTATTTGTTTCTATGAGATTCAAGCACAAACACGTAGACAATTCGGTTGTGAAGTTGATTATATAAAACAGTTTCTCATCAGACCCTTATGACATAACAATAATGTCCATATTAAATTCCATTAATTTAGTAAAATAGTTTGTGATAGCAATTTGCGTCTGTGTTACAGCGATTTTTAATACACTAGCTCCCAATGATAACTATGTAATATAATTTTCAGAATACCATTAGAAATTAATGTTTTCCTCATATATCACTGATGCCATTTTGATCAACTCTAAGTACAATAATAGTAAAGTAGGATTATACCACACGATGTGTCGAGTAACTGTCTCGTTGAGGTTTGCATGGAAAATTTACTATAGCTGCATGTGTTACTTGTCACATGTTAAAATGTGATATGATTTCATTGAGTTTTTTATTACAAATTTATTGATTCTTTATTATTGATGCTATTGGTTATTGATTTATTCGATCATCTCGTTAGAATGATTGGCATCCGTTAGACTAATTGTCACTAATCTGAACGTTGAGTTTACATTATGTGTTCACTTACGCCCATCCAAACCCCATGGCACTTTGTGCACCATCATCGAATTCGGTGTTAACTTTCATGGAACATTTCAAGTCTACAGGTCAGTTCTTCCGAATATCTTGTAGAGAGACAGAAACAGTCTTCCAGCTTCTTGATTGGTAGCCTTCGCTAACGCTTAGTCAATTAATAACTGCTTACAAATTTGTATTGTTTGATTACTTTAGGGTGTAGTAGAAATTTTCACTATTCTCATTCTACTATGAATAGAATTCCATTAATTTATCTTAAATGATGATCTTTTCTTTTTTTTGCAGGAGAAGTCGATCGTCTTTTAAGCCTTTTTCAGTCCGTCCTCATGGGACACTGGCCTATGTGAGCATATCGTCGTGTGAGCAGAATAAGGAGATTAGATGCAGTACTAGGTCGATGGTACTAATTAAAAGTACTACGGCCAGAGACAAAATTTGGACTTTGGAACCTCAAGATCAGTGGAGCAAAGCTTGGGTGTTGTAATCATTCAGTTATCCTATACTAAACTCAGCCGATTCAGTATTTTTGCATGGTTTGACCCCAGACATCTATAAATCCAACAACTTAAACTTACTTTACCTATCATAATACGACTAAACATTATTACAAAGTAGAAAGTATAAGTGCTCGCACCTTCTGCGCTTGTTGTGAATGAATCAGAAATGCGCCATTATTCTCGGTCGTGTAAGTGAGATGTCAAGCCACCAGAGCCAGGTTGGCCGATATTGTGATGAATGTGGCCCGTTATATCCGAGAGAATGGAGAGTGTAGTGTCGGGAGGGGTTGAGGGAGGAGTGAAGGGGTGACTGTAACTTATTGCTTGCAGGTTCCAACGCTTCGCCTCTTCCAATCTTGAAGCCTCAGCAAAATAGTACTTTCCTTCTATTTCGTGAAACTTGAAACTAAAGTAAACATTAATTCTGTCTACATGTGCAATGTCCATGCAGTTTATTCTGTAAACGTTTCAAACATCAACTTCTTCCGTTTTTTAACTTTTTATTTGTTACTTGTTGATTTGTATTTAAGTTGATTATATACGAAAACTTTTTAAGAGGACTTATTTTAATATTGAGTTATTGATTTAAAAGCAATGTTCCCTTCAAGTGTGAATTTTCTTATCAATGGTGCATTATTTATGTTACAAAATTCAATACGAATACTGCTAACCGCCCTCTTGATAAATAGGATACGTAAAGATTTATAATATGCGTATTGGGGGGAGGGGAGAATAAAATTTTATAGAAACTCTCCTAAAACAGATTTAATTCCAAAATAATTCATGAAGTCCACTTGCGAACGTATTCGTGAGTGTGCGAAGCGTGTCCACATTATTGCATTGTTGTATTTAAAAGTAATGCTTGCAAATGTATATCTCTAATTATTTCAAACTACCCACTGTCTAAGATTAACTTGGAACAAATGGATGGGTTGCGTGTAACGGAATTCCCAAGGAAGATACATTTGTACCCAATAAGGTTTTATCGTGAATCCTTCACATATAGCTGTAATTCCACAGGTTTCAGTCATTGAGGTAATTCCTGTACGTAATCTTAGGTTTAATGACCAAAAGTAAGTTTTGTGTGACGTATAAATTAATGACTTAACCAATCATTACACATAAGAGCTAAAGCGATTTGGATAAAAGTAATAAAAAAAAACATTTTTTTCATTGACCAACACAAGACTTAAACCCTGTACCAGCCTTACGGCATACCAGAGTGGCAAATTCAATATTATATATGATCCTTTACAATGATCTTTGTCAATCTTCTTTCTTCTTGTTACAATTTTGTTTTCTTCTTAATCTTATCTCTTCATCTTCTTTCTTCGTCTTCTTGATCTTCTCATCTTTTCTTCTTTATTCTCCGTCTTTGTTCGTAGATTTATTTTTCTTATTAACTCAGTCTCTTTCATTTACTTTTCTCGATCAATTATACAGTCTTTCTCTCACTTAGTTCTGCTCAGTATTATGTCATTATGCGATTTGTCATTTCTTGAGTGTTTGGTCAATAAAAAGAACAGTGGGGAAATAATCACTTTCAAGAAATTATACATACGCTTATGTAATCTGAGCTTAAATTGATAGATATTTTGCTTTTTACGCCAGAAAGGCGGGGTGTTCGCAAGTCTGGCCAGGGGCATTTATGATCGATATTAGCCGTATCAAATCTGGTTTGAGTAAGGTAAAGTACTTCTGTATAGTACTTAATCCCATTTCTTTAAGTTTGCCGCAATGAACGTTTCAGGTGATGACACATTTTTGCGTTTTACAACAGAAAATTACATTATTAAAGTTGGTAGGCTGAGGGGAAGCATCACGGTTTTCATTAGCTTTTTGCGGGTGGAGGGGGAGCAGTAGATTTTGAAATCCGCCCTGTGAGTTCTCTTTTGTATTGTGCTGCTCCGGAACTATACTATATTTTTGTCTAAGAATTAACTGCTTTCAACTTTTACTTTGGTGAATTTATTGCCATGTATACTTCACTTCTTTATTATGTTTGTGTTTGCTTATTTGTATAAATAATCAACTCCTCTTCGCTAAATCTTAGGTTTTGACGTGTGAAGAAGAATTCATTCGTGTGGTATATTAAGATGGGAAATGTCTGAAATTCTGTTATCATTTTGAAACTTCATCAAAAACAATGAACTTCGAACAAAAAAAATCTAATTTTTTGAACTTAAACTCATTTGTACTCAAAACACCCACATTGATTAATGTGCATATATAATATTACATGTGTATAACCTATAAATAACTAAACATGCGTGAATTGATCCCTCTCGAGTATATATCGCATTGTATTAATATACCTGATACATTTATGGGGCTTCTCTATTATATGTGGATTAGCATTAGCCCATTGATTGCCTATTAGTTGATTCATTAATTTTAAATGTCCCTTTATAGAACCATACAAATATTTCATTTGTTTTAAATAATCTCATTTCTAGCTGACAAGCCGGTTACAGTTTAGGCCTCCTGGTGGTTGTTCATTGGAAAGTGGAATTCGGCAGTGGGAACTGTAGCCTAGACAATTGAAGTTACCTCTGTTTTAGTCTGATTTGACATATTGAGTTTTGAAAACCTAAAACAATTTGATTATTCATACAGTATCTTAGGGGAAAGTTTTTGTGGCTGAAGATCAATAAAAAGCAAGCACAGTGAACAACATAAACGTAGTTACCGTACTTATGAGGAGGCCGAATACGCCCTATAGGGTATAGCGCTAACTTGATAGAGTTTTCTAGATGAAATGATTTGTTTGAAAAACTCTGGATAACTTTTTTTTCAAATTATAAACTGTTAAAAACATAATATTGAAAATGCAAAAACGAATAAAGCTACTTGGATACATCTATTGTACTTTAAAAACTATACTATACAACTATACCAATCTTCAAAGTTAAGGAGGAATTTGAAATTAATACGTTTAAAGCTCGGTCTTTATTCTAAAAAAATTCTGGACTTTCAGAGAAATAGGTCGAGATTTTAAAAATTAAAACCCTGTTTTGGCCTGCTCTCGCATAAACACTAGTAGGTACGAACAAATTAAACTAAGCAAAGAATACACCGTTTGTGACAGAGTGCCGAGGTAACGCTTTCACAGAGCATAAATTAGTCACCTCTAACAGAAACATTGTCATTTATGTCTGAAAAATTAAATTAAAATTTTCTGCCTCGAAGAGCTATAAAAAATTGAGAGCTGCAACAAAGGTACAAAGCGCTCGGAAATGAAGGTAAAATTACACCGTTTCTTATACAAAGTGCGACTCTGTTTCACATTTCACCTCTCACTGGAGAGTTGTGTTTGTTTGCAGTAGAAAATGGAAATTTATTTCACGATTAATAACTGAAAATGAGTGTGGGCATTTAATGGTGTGTATTCCCCTTTAAACCTGATTTTTCCACAAAAGTAATATCTTAGGAATTAAAAACTGTTTAGGAATTCTAAATAAATAATACGATCAGTAATTACGTGATTTGGTGGCATAATAGCCGATAAATACTTTTATTTTGTAGTGAGTAAACTTGAGGAGTGATAATAATAATGCTAATAATTCTTTATTGCAGTAAAAACCGATAAAATTTCATTTCAAACGTTAATTTATAACATCGAATTACAAATTTATCATAGTAATAGATTATTATGTTTTTTTTGGATTCAAGCAAATATAAAGTTGAATTTCGATTTTTATAACAGTAATTAACTGTGCTAACCCTGTCCGTAATAATTAATAGATAATTAATTATTCTATATAACTAATCTATGCACAGAAACTTAAAAAATATATTGGTACGCTCAAAAAAATCGGTACCATTAGTATTACATTATATTTTATGTTCAATTATACAGGATTAAGTTCTGACAGATTGAAAAATCGTTCAGAAAACACTGAGGTGCGATTTAACAAATTATATTTCTACATAATTAAAGGAAGAAATCAGTGTAAGTAACAATGTAGAGTGGCCCTGACCCGTGTAACTATGTCCGCATATTTGCTTGTAACTGTGGCTACCGCAGAATCTGGCATGTAAACTCAAGTAACATACTTGGCATGGCTGGACAGGGCCGCATTCATATCGTGACTTTCATATTACTACATTGTACCAGTGAATGTCTCTTCTGGTTTGTGATGAGAAGTCTAGAAACAGGTTATAACAATAAATTATATTTGTCTCTGACACTTTTAATTTTTTTAATACTTATAACTTACTTCAATATAAAATTCCTGATTTTGTAATACAAATTAAATGAAATGTAAAATATCCCATTGTTTTTATTACAATCCGTGATTTTATTACAGTTCTTTTCAATTTATTTTTCTATTGGTACCAAACCATATTCGAATATATATATTCGAATTTTATGGCTAAGATTCGAATATATTTTTTTTATCCTAAAAAGAATTTTCTTCACAGTCCTTTAAGGTACAATGTCCTAAATGTAAAGATAAGAAAAAAGAACTATGTTTTGTTATTACACGACAAATAGCAAGAAATTGAAGAAGAACTTTGGGAAATCTTATAATAAAGTCGAAATAAAAGCTGTTGAAGATAAGGATTTTCTAACTGCGTGTACATGCAAAACAAATAGAATCAAATGTTTTTATAATAAAAATTAATATCTATAACAAAACGTTATTGCTTGAGCTTTGCGAAACCTATTACTCGTGAGGCTTGAAATTAAATTTAACTTCTAACCGTCTGTATATCCACATAATATATCAAAACTAAATGATGCTGTATACTTGAAATTTTGCATAAAGCATTATTGCCCCTTTAGGTTACACTAAGTTCGATGATGGTATATGTCAATCACTGGGCTGAGCGTTAGTGAATATTTCTACATTAGTCTTAAGAGCAACCATGATGGCATCAAAGACTCTTAGAATAGATAAGTTTGTGTACAAACTGAGTACAATCATATGAGATATGAACATGTACAATTTTTATTCATAGAGTGAAATGAAAAATGTAATTGAGCGAAAAATCAATACTAAAGTTTGGTGACAAAGTTTATTTTCAGTACTCTTGATATAGGGCAAGATATGCTGAATATTTTATGCTTAGTCGTTAAATTTTGCCTGAACATTCACTTACATATAGACCAAAATGAGTTCTGTGATGGTGCATATCCATGGAATTTGGCTGAACGTAAGTATTGTGTAAATTTATTTTCTGGATTTATTGTCTTTATGTGTTGTAACGCACTCCTACATTGTTTAATTGCATTTAAGTACTATGATACATGTTAAACACATTTTTAACTTCAGTCATTTTGGTTTGGGCCTTAGAATAACTTTCTTAAATTTTTTTGAGTACTCACATGCTGCTATTCCTCGTAGATTAAACCAAAAAACCTGTCTACTTTTTATCATAAGGGAATTTTCCTTAATTGACTATGAAGTTAAAATAGAAATATTTCCCTTACACAAAATCGATCGCACTAAACAATCAAATAAACATTTTCCTTCGTCGAATTGGTGTCTTGCAAGATTGCAAAGATTGCAGTGTCTAGATTCAGCTCCGTATCACTCTGACTCTATCTTATCAGTCAAAAATAGTCAAAAATGCGCTTCCTATAGGTTCATTGTTTGCAGCTAGCGATCGAGTAATCGATATTACTATAAACACAGTCCCTATAAAAACTTAATCATCAATGGAAGGTATTATTTCAATGACGAGGCTGCTTGTTGACATACTGAGTATGAATGGATATCAGAGTTACGAATAAAGTTATGTTTATGTGCTACAAAAACAGAAACATGGTTTTTTCAGGAGTAGTATCTTATTTAAAATTAAAAAATATTACAGTTTCAAAAATATTAAGTTCATAGCCAAATGAATACCTCATGAAACTTCATAATAAGGTGTCATCAGCTTCACAAATTATTCTGTCTCAAACCTTACTCAGATGATGAATTTATACTAAAGTATAAAATCTAAAAAGAATATTTTATTTAAAGACACATGTTGATGACAGATACCTCGAGAATTCATATTAGGTGTTTTTCGGGTTTGAAATCTAGAAGCTTGAATGATTCAGAGAAAGTTGCTCGGATATCAGTTGTTCTAAATATACGTTTTAAATAATTTGGAGTCTTGGAAGTTCCAGATTCGGATGTTCAGAATGGATGAGAACGAGGGTAGGAATGGGTCCAACTGGTATAAAAAGCAAAGAAACCGAAGATGCTGACTGGTTTAATTTTAGAGGCTTAAGCTCCTCAAAAACTGATCTGTTGTTGAACCTAAATCTGAATAAGATTACGCTCAATTTAGCAAAAATCGAATAGATAATAAATATTAATTATTATACGGGCAAGAGGCAAATTTTATTTAAATGTTTTTGTAATTTCTTTAAAATAAATTTGTTATGCAGCAAATTTAAATAAGTTACAACATTATTTAACTAATACAAATGACTGGGCAGTTCCTTATAAGATTGAAACTTATAATTTGAAAGATAGATGTGGTTAATTTGTCCAAATCACAATTTACAAACATACGAAAAGTGAAACATTTATTTAGTTTCTTAATTTAAACTATTTTAGCAGAAAGGCTCGTATAGAGTTAACATACGATTATTGACAAAATACTGTAAAAAATGTTAAACTTGATTTCCTTTATCCAAATCGCAAAATTACAAAATAAAACTCTCACTGTCAGTCTCCACTCTTTTCAATTATTAATATCAGTCACACCTTTATTTGGGAATTTGTTTCATTCTGCATTCCTGTATGTTACGTCTGATGACGTGATTGTCCTGGACATTTGAAATGGTGTAATCCTTCCTTTTTAGAGATACGAAGGTTGAAATATTAGTTTTAGATTATAGAGGGTGGTCTTCAAGGAAAGACTAGTAGGATTTGGAGCACTCTCTATTTCTCGCTGCCTGTATTAATGTGTGTAAAGACGTGTCCTCTCAGGTCCTGGATTGGTGACATGTTCCCATGTTCATTCATCAAACCTGGCTCCGGAGTTTTCCCCATTCTGGACCGGTTTGACTTGAGGGAGATTCCACAACTTTAACATCTGTGGTTTTTAATAGGAGTGTATCACAAAAGCCCTACCATTACATATGATGTAAAAGAAAACTAAAATATGCAGATTACGGACATTTTCCATCGTTCAGTCTGAAATTCTATTATACCTGCAAGCCTAGCATAGTCAACAATTTTAAGTATTCATAAAATCAAATAGAATACCAACTCACGACTGTAGATATAGATTCTCTATGTTATACAACAATTGTTTTGGGTGGTATTATATGTTTTGTATAAAAAGTAACGTAGACAGATAAGCAAGGATTGTATAGTATTGTTTTATATCAGGCCAGCCGACAATGTAACCTTGCACTAACATGGATACAACAGCAAAAGCTGTATAATACAAGTACAATTGTTTTGGTGTGGTGAAGGGGGGGTGATGACATATCACACCATATCATCCCTCTTAGTGCACGTGTTAGATTTTGAGATAGATTTTGCTTGCGATTAGGTATTACTGAACTGGTGGTTGCCGATTACGATCTAACTGATTTAACAACAAAGTAGGCATGTCATGTGAAATCCTTTGCTGTCCTAATTTACCGATTAGTCGATTATTACTAATTACTCATGTATCATTTAACAATATTGTAATGATATATTAATATTAACATTTAATATTCGAATCTCTAAACGAAAAATCCAGTTTTTACTTTTATAACTAAATATGGTATATACTATTGGTTTTTACAATTGAGTATTCTTAAAATTTAAAGCAATAACATTAAATCGTTAATTATAATAATTTTGGCTTATTAAATCCAGTTATACCATTACAAAGTTTAAGGATATTTTGCATTTATACATGACATTTAAATATTCAAGTATCTACACGACAAAATCCAAATGTTTGTTAGTTTCATAGATGCTATTATTGGTAATACGAAATGAGAATAATGAGAATTATGATTTATTCCATAATAACTAAACAATTAAACAACATTACAAAACCTCGGAATTACACTGCCACGATTTCAAGTTATGTGGCAGCGCAACTAAAAATATAATATATAAATAAACAGAGTTCAGTCCATCACTTTAACTGCCATCTTCTGTGTAGCTTTAACTAAATAAAATACTCTTTTAAACATATAAGTTTATTAAAACAAAGAACAAAAAAGTTTCCTTTTAAATATTGGAAAATTTTTCTGTATACATACATAAACATATCCCTGTACATAAATATATACAAATCTATATATAAAAACGTAATAATTTTGCTATTTACAAACCAAAAATAATTTGTTTTTTTATTAATGTTGGTTTACATTATTATAGGTTTAGGCTATATACAAAAGAAAAATTACAAACAAAAAGTTACTAAATCAATATACTGTTTAAGAAATTAGTATCCTCTAACGAGAACAACCACAATTTAACAGATTTATCAAAACTATTAAATGAGTTACATAATTTAATTTCAAGCGGTAATTTTTTAAAGTACTTTGGACCAAGATAATTAAAGGTAAGATAAAATAAGCTGACTTACCACCAAATCTACAAAAGTAATTTAGTCATCAAAACTTTTTGTTTTTAAATTAAATTATGGATAATTGTGGCCAATTAAATTCAGATATACCGTTGTTCTGAATGACTGACATCGTTTAAAAGACACAAGTAAGTAGTCTACATACATGAGAAAATAGTGTCGGACAATTCTAACAGAAATGGGCTTTTATTGGATTTTCTAATTCTGTAAACAATAGTCCCTGTTAACAATAGATTTCCTGAATTTAAGTCAAACCTGCGTCCAATATTTTACGGAAGATTTATCACAAACGATTCAATACGTATTACAGTATTGGTACAATGTATATTACACATTACAGTCAACGTAGTACAGTAAATGTAGTACAGTGCTTACACCGCAGAATCTGACAGCAGAGTGGGGCCGGGCGGAGAGCCAACAATTCTTGTACGTGACATCGATTTTCCGGAGTCCCGTCTCCACCACCGACAACGCAATTATTGTGTTATGTTGCCTAGAATGGAACATGTGTGTGTGAATATGCAACCTTTTTTTGGATATCAGGTATCTAAGAATCTTCCTGTAAAACGAGAGAAGTCTACTATTTATAACATAAGAAATATAGCAGAGTTACAAAATTAATTTTAATTCATCATTGTAGTTTTTTACACAGTTTTATTTATATATGAGTAATGTACTCTATACAGTGACGTAGACAGCACTGTTGGGCCCCTGACTAAATAATCTCACGGGGCCCATAATTATAAACTATGCTTTATGTACAAATTGCGTGAAACTATGTTTTTCATCAAAATGAACATAAAAACTTTATTCATATGTATAACACAATATGAATAAACCTTTTAACACTTTTTTAAAACTTTTATTTTTCTTACGATGTACATTTCGAAATCTATCTACGATTTCATCTTCAAGTACTAACTAAGGTTAAGTTAATTATGAAAATAAATATTTAAAACCAATTTGTCATGTATTTTTCACTACCTTGGTGGCTAAATTTGTTGTATTTAATTTTATGTGTGATCAATGTATATTGTTTAAAAGTCTATCGAATAATAATTTTTTTTTTTAGAAAATCTTTGTCATTTAATAATATATTATGATTAATTTTAGCACTTTTGTAAATTTCAAAATGTTCTAAAGTAGATAATAAGCGACTTTTTATGCTTGTGTGTAAAATTTCGAGATTGTTTTTCGATGTTAGTGTATGTATGGCCGGTGTTATTTAAATGGTCATATTTTGAATTTGACAATGTTTTCAATACTTTTATGTGTTCATTAAATCTAATTTTGAAGGATCGGCCGGTTTGTCCAATATAGTGGGATTGACAATCGTTGCAATTTAATTTGTATACTCCACTTTGTTGAATTTTTAATTTTGATTTTGGTTTGTTGAATTGCTTTTGCTTTTTATTGAAAGTCCAAGGTTGTTCGAGGTTTTGAAAGCCAATTGATATCCTTGTTTATGAAATGATTTGTTACTTTTGTGACAATGTTTACCAAGGTAGTCTGTTTAATGTATTTGATATCTCTTTCATCTTTCTTCTTATTTTCTTTCTTTTTGTAGTTCTTCAATAATACATCAATCATAATTTATTGGTTTATATCCATTATTTTGGGCTATGCATTTAATAATGTTTAATTCTTTATAAAAATCTTCAGTTTTCATTGGAATTTTTGTGTAATCTGTCGATAATTGATTTGAATGCAGCCATTTTATGGTGATGTGGGTGATTCGATGAGGAAGGAATAACTAAATCTGTGTATATAACTATATATAGATATACCCAACAACAGTAAGTTTGTATCCTTTGATACAACAAATTTATACACAAATGTTCCGATCCAAGAAACAATGCTTATAATTAAAAATAATTTAACTCAAACAAATGCCTCAAAAAATGCCTCTCGGCATTGTATGAGTGTCATCCGGGAAATTAAGGTCCCGTTTCGCGGGAACTATTCGAGCGGCAAGTGAACAGCGCAACGCGTATTGCTCCGCTTTTTGACAGCAAGGGACGTTCCATACCGCCTGAAGAGTTTCTAACTCCGGGTATACCTTACATAACACTCTATATTATAAACCATTTGAAACTAAAACAAATTGAAGCTGAAATCAAATAAAATTAAATCTACTGAAGAACTACAGAATTAAAAATCTGGAAAAAATAAACTTGATACCACAATAAGAAAAAATAAATAAATGCTAATTCATCTTAACCATAATTCAAAGCGTGTAAACCATTATTGCGATTCACAAATTATTATAGGCATAACGAATTTGTAATTTTTTAGGTTTACAAACATTAATTTTAAACTTAAAATAGTTCTACCTTTTAATGTGTATACCACTATCCTATGGAAATATTGAAAGGAGAAAGTTCTGTAATTTAATAATAAGGTGAATATATTTAACTCAAATGAGTGTTAAAAGTTTCACGTTGCATTTTTTATACATTTTATAAAACGACAAGAATGGCCATTAAAGGTATGTAACGTAATCCTAGTCATGAGTGTTTAATCAGACACAAGTTGGACTTATAAAATGTGAGGATGGTTACACTGGGTAACCTTAAAAAACCAAATGGCAATACATTGGGACTACAATTTATCGAATTTTAACCCTCCCAGGGTCCCACATAAGCCATCTTGAATGTCCTGCATTATTTTGCCGTTTTGCAGACATTCAGATAAAAATTTGCAAAATATACAAATATGGAAATAATCATACACTATATCATACCATTGCAATCAGTAATAAATTCTTCGTAAGGAAATAATAAAATAATTTACTCACAAAAAAATATATGTTGAAGCTTAGGGCTTATAAATAAAAAAGTAAAAAAAAATCAATCAACTTTTCACTTAGATAAACATCACTTTTTATTGTTATTAAAAATCCAAAATGCAATTATGTTCAATAAATAATGTAGAAAAAGAAGATGTTTAAATATTTACACATAAACTTATACTAATAACACTATTTACAATATACCGAACTTGGTATACTCTGCTTTCTTCGAAAAATCTTAGTCCGAAGAGCAGCTGGGGGAGGCTTGCCTCTTCCTTTTCCTCCCTTTAGCAGAAGGCCTCCAAAAGTGATCCAAATAAGGGTAGCAATGTTTGTGGATGCCACAGTTGCACTCTGGGCACCAATATGTGCTTTTCTTGTTGCATACACGCAAATCCGATCATTCTTGTGGGTAAGTGAGTTAGCTTGTGAGAAGTATCACCTCCTGGACCTGGTTGTGGTATTGGTAGAACAGTATCATTTTCTGCCATTGTCTCAATGATGTCTAAAATAAAATTCCTTCTATCCATTGGTTGGTCACTGTTATTTGCATACAAAAGAAAGGCATTGAATAGGGCCATGTCGACAAAATTTAGAAAGAGTTTCTTCCAGTACTTTTGGACCTTCTTTGGGTAGGACGTGTACAAGATAAATGATAAATGGACTTGTCAGAGTTGTCTACTCCTTCCATAGCTTGGTTGTAATTATGAATAACAACTGGTTTGACACCTCCTTGGCCTTTCTTGCTTCTGATAATTTTATCTTCAGCATGCCCTGCAGTAGTAATAAAGAAAAACCGGTTTTCTTGTAGATGTCTGTCGAAATCCAACAAAAAGTAATTCACCTTTTCTGAAATATATACTTTCTGTAGCTTTTAATTTCTTTTCAATACCTTGTTTGCAAATAAATTTAGATCTTTTGTTTATTGTACCAGTGATAAAAGCTGAACGGTTCAAAAGCTTCTCAGCAAGAGGGATTTTGGTATAAAAATTATCTGTGAATAAGTGGTGACCCTTATCCAACAAACTTGCTTTTTGCATTATTTCTAATATAACTTTTTCAGTAAAAGGTGCCGGGTTTCCTTTTAAAAAATCACTACCGCTGTAAAGCTCAAAATGTAAAATAAAACTGGTTTTGCTATCACATACTTCAAATGTTTTTATTCCATAGCGGGCATGTTTTTATTGGGCATATATTGTATGAACACACAACAGTTTTTCATTCCCACTACGGATTCATCAATACAAACATTTTGTTAAGCAGTAAAGTAGGCTTTGAATTTTGTATTTAGATAGTCTAATAAAAATCTAATTTTCACCCAGGGATCATGATTGGGTTGTCCACGACGGAGAGTTGGCGCCATTGTCAGATGTAGGTTAGAGTTGATAAGCATGAATTTATTGTAGGACATTACTTTATGGAAAAAATGTATTGTCTGTGAGGCCCTAGTGTCGCAATTGGCTTGTAGATCCTTTTTTCTAATCAAACCCATATTCAAAATACAAGCGAAAAATTTTTTTTTATGTCCGACACAGTTATATCAACCCATCTTGTAAATCTATAATGCGTTGGCATTGTTCCAGTATCTCTATTTGTTTTAATTTTGTTCTGGGCATAGTAGTTAGTGTGTCTGACTATGTGGTTCCATACAGCATTGGTAAAAAATAAGTAAAAGTACTCAATAGGTTTACTATTTCGTGGTGGCGCATTCTTTACTCCTGGCTGTCTAACCTGAAACTTATTTCCATCATTACATTCTGGTTCAGTTGAGTAAGTCCTAACCCATTCACTTGTTTGTGGAGGTGGTAATGGTATTGCTGTATTTCCGTTATTGGAATTAGTTCTACCGCTCTTGTCTGAATCACCTGAGTCTGATGAAGAAATGTTGTCAAGGTCCGGTTCGTATTCCTCGCCGCTGCCCGATGAGTAGTCTTGTAGTGATACGCTATCTGGCCATTCTTCTGCTTCTAAATCACTATCAATGTTCCCATCTTCGTGAATCAATTGCCTCAAATCACTTGATCTACCATAAAATATTCCGCCATTGCACTAAATAAACATCAAAACAATAAAACAGTAACGCACCGTAAACAAAGGCGACCCGCTCGAGACTGACGCACCGTAAACAAAGGCGACCCGCTCGAGACTGACGCACCGTAAACAAAGGCGACCCGCTCGAGACTGACGCACCGTAAACAAAGGCGACCCGCTCGAGACTGACGCACCGTAAACAAAGGCGACCCGCTCGAGACTAACCAGCTGGCACACAACAAAAGGGAAGAAAGTTTTGGGTCAGTGTTGCCAAAATACCTATTGAAAATTATCGTATTGGGTATCAAAATACTCGTGCATTTACGGCCTTTTCAACGATATACTGATCAGGTCTATGAGGTACGGCCACATCATGCAGGAGTTGTTATTTTGCGCACGTGTTTAATTCGCCGGAATTCCGGCGCGGGACGCTTGGAGGGTTAAAATGCAGTCCGTCTTTTCTTGCTTTTGTTACTAAAGTCATGGATGACATCACCCATATTGATAGTCTCAGTATGAATCTGTTCAGTGTAAGCAACTCTAGGCTTGACTAACTCTGTCTAATGTTATAAAAGGAACGTAAACAATTGTCCAAAACTTATAGTACATACTAAGATAAGATTTTGAATTAAATACTCTTATCTACTAATTCGTTTTGCAGACCGTATAACATGAGAACTGCGTCTAAATTTTATTTATATGACATCACTTGAAAACTAAAAGTACTGCGAAATCCTAAAGAATGATTTAAAATAAAATTAAGGTCTTCAAAATTGCAGAACATGTTGCTTTTTGAGAACTTTTTTCACCGACCTTTCAAGTTTTTCGTCAATAAAGTAATCAACCATCCTTTTGTATTTTTCATCTTCTTGGATTGTTTTGGATGTTCCAAATATTATTTTGTCTACAACTATAACTTTTATATTTAACCTTCAGTTTATTCATTAATTTTATACGTAAACTAGACCTTTAAGTCCCCGTGATAGCTTCGCTACGAAAAATCTGTTGGACATACAACCTATTTTCAAAATAGTTTTAAAAGTGCTCTCAAAATATGACTGGAAGACATCCGAATATTATTCTAACCATTACTTCTATTTTTTCTTCGTATCACTCTTATTACTCTCCAGCTATGTCTATAAGATAGTAAATTGAATAATTAAAAATCCATACTTTGATGCTGGGAATTGTGTTTCAAAAGAGAATCCTATAATAAAAATACTGTGTAATATAGTGATCGCAAAAAGAATGATAAATAATCCACAATTATAGTGGGAATTGTTTTCATAAGAGAAAAAACTTCAGACACAATTAAAAAAATATGGTAATAACAGAAAAGATTAAAAATTAATAATTATAAATCTCTGTATACATATTTTACAACATTAATGCCTTGCTGTCTTAATATTTCGTTAATAGTATACTTAAAAATAAGCAAAACCAAAACACTATACAATCATGTGGTTGTTTGATCTCTGTTAGTTCAACTACTCGTAGTTTGGTTTAGTTTGCAAACTAACTGGAATTATGCATATCGTCATTAGCATTGTCAACATCAAATATAAGTTACTAAAATAGTTAATTATATTTCACAATTTTGAAATTACATTAAAGTGGAAAGGCACAACTCTCTTTTGGTGGTCAACAGAATTTAACAAAAATACACTGAATTATCAGGTTAATAATCAGCTGACTATATATTTATGAATATAAACCATCAAAAAAGTGACTTTATTATAATTACCATTATGACAACATCATTTTGATGTTATGTGACGACCCCAGCATATAGTTCTGAGACCAGACCGGTAACATCGTATGCGGTCTTAATCAGCCGATTTAAAATATATTAAATTATCAGTAATATATTTTATTTTTATCTAGCATAACATTTAATTGTAGTAACAAGTAATGAATATATGCAGCCAGACTTATTAGGTTAAGCAGTGCAGGTGGAGAAGATATATACTTTAATTCAGCACATGAATTGTAAGTCCAAGTCTGTCAGCAGTAAGCCTGGTAATTTTCCATACCCAGAGCAGCTGCGCAGTTACTGGGTGGTAAACAGGCAGGAATTTGCTGAGGTAGCGTCTGGAACAACGCTGCTCCCTGGAGTTCGTTGTTCTGAGTCGCAGTCGTGCCAGGGTTTTTGAACGCGTCAAGCTCGCGTGAAATCGCTCTCTCGCTCTCTCTCCCGATCTAAATTTGTAATTGTTCAACTGATTCTAAATTATGCAATAAAATTCAAATTGTTTTCGCAATAAACTAAATTGTTTTATTTGGCCAACCGAGGAGAGAATTTTTATTACAGCAACCTGGGCTAGTTTCCATCACCGTGTCCGAATTAGAACCCGAGAACTTTGTAAATTAAATTACGTGTGGTCGCCACGCCACATATTTGGTGTCAGGTGTGGGGTTAGTTCTGCAGTTGGTTGAGTTCTGTGGGGTATAGTTCTGTCATTTGGTTAGTCTTTCTAAAAATAAATTAGTGTGTCTTTGTTTCGTTGAAGAAATCGAAAAGTTGGTGCAAGAAGCCGGGACAAGGATGATGGGTAAGTAATTTTTATTCTGCCCGTAGAATAATGCTAGCCTAGAAACTGTCTATAAAACGTAATATTTGAAATTGTTGAAATCACGAGGTGACTAAGTCAAAGATAATTTAATGTTTTAAATTTAAAACTAATTAAAAACTTGTTTTGATTAATTTTTATAATTTTTACTGAATTTTAAAGTAATACTTGTAATAGAGACGCCATATTGGCTGAGAACAATAGACGCTAATAGTCCGCCATACTTGTAAGCTCCCACAATTCCATTCGACATTACTAACTAGTTATATTCTTTGTTAGGCATTCGGTTGTCGATTACTTGAATCTCGACAATCGTTATTTCGGTAGTTGTGAATAATTGAGTAGTTATTCGGTAGTACTTTGTTTTGATTGGACTAGTCCCTCAGTAATTTAATACGTTATACGTAATATTGATCAAAAATAAACGTACACTCTAAGGTTTTAATGTACTGATTTAACTGGTAGTTAAAACCTGATTAACCTAAATTAACTGCTTCTAAAACTAACTTAATTATACAAATTAGTTGATAACCTAACCTTTCTGACTTGGTTAGGCTAACTCAAAGGTACCGGTACAGGGCAGGAGGCTAACCACGTTGTGAGAGAAGGAAGATAAGGGGTAGTAGTCATTAAAGTGAAGTGAAATAAATTATAAATTTAAATATTTTTGAAAAATTAAAGTTGGACTTGGTTATATTTTGTTGAAACTTTGGGAACTTGTTCATCTGATGATAGTTAAATTGTAATTAAACTTTAAACTTTTGGTTAACTTTAAAGTTTTGACTTTTGATTTTTTATTATGTTTTTAAATTCTTCCTCTCGTCCGTGGTGGAACCAGCAAACCCTGATTGAGTTAGTTTGCTAAGTTTATTTACAGGCACGAAGAAAGAAGATTAAATTTTTGTGGAATAGGTTTCGACATTCGTGATGAATTGTATGATGAATTGAGTGATAGTTAAAAGGTATTTTAAATATTTTTGGGTAATTTGAAGGAAAAGTAAATATTGAAATATATGAATTATTCTTTGCTCAGACATAGTAGGTTGTCTTGACTTAGAATAAATCGTGGTGTAACTTCGTATTTGATTAGTGTTCAGGACTTAGACAAAAAGTGGATTGATTAGAGCTGAGTTGAATGTTGATTGATTGATTGCAAGTCGATAAATTAAAATTATTTCTTGATTTTAATTACTTTTCACAAACGGGAGAGAGCACATAATTATTTAATTAAAAATTTAATTGAGAAAAATCTTTTAAAATTATCTTTGGAAAACTAAGTTGGGACTTGTCCACTTTTTGAAAGTAAGTGTGCCTGACCTGATTGACAATGGCTGGTCGCGTTAGTATTGGAGGGCAAGAAAATGGACCTCCAGGAAGCCATTGATGCGGTAACTGAACGGTTGGAGACTCTTGGTCATGCTAGGTTGGATCGAAGTGACCACCTGAACACCATGTTGGAGGAAACTTTGCGAGGTCATACAGAACGACCTACGTTCGACATGGTAGGCTCGATCACTCCCTTTGATGGAGGAAAGCCGGAGGCTGTTCTCCACTTCTTTGAGAGTATCGACAATGTCGGTGAATTAAGTCATTGGGGAAACGACGAAAAATTAAAGGTTGCTAAATTGAGATTGGCTGGAACCGCCTTGAGTTTTATTCGATCGGAGGATCAAGGCCGGTTGAGTACTTATGCGGGATTTAAAGAAGTTTTGACACAACGGTTTAGTGACAAAGCTCCGAAAGATTGTTACTTCCAGCAGTTGTCTGTAATACAGCAACGGAGGGGTGAAACGATTGAAGCTTTTGCTGATCGAGTGCGGACATTAAATGAAAAGACAGTGCGAGTCACTGCAAATCCAGAAGTTAATGCTGCACTAAGGGAAGAAGCCGATCGTAGAGCTTTGGATGCTTTTACCCGAGGTCTTATTGGACACGTTGGTGATCAGACGAGACTAAAATTCCCTACTAACATCCGAGAAGCCGTCACTACAGCGGTGGCAATTGATCACATTTTGAAGCAATCGAAAGATCCGTCTCGCGCTACAGATGAACGGAAGGTTTTTCAAACTGACCTTGCTTGTTATCGGTGCCATAATCCGGGGCACACGTCTCGTGAGTGTCGGGACAATAGGGGATTTAGTAGACCCAGTAATGACTCGAGGTGCTGGCGATGTAATAAGCCAGGGCACAGACAAAAGGATTGTCGCGTAAAACTTCCAAACAGCACTAAGCAGCACCGTAAAACTTCCAAGACGCTTTCTACGGATGGTTGGCGTGAAGATGGGATATCGCTACTTGGAGACAAACTTGGAGGAAATGGGACAACAGCTGCACCTTCCTTCCTTGGCTGCTCGCAGGGCTCTACTGGATCTCATGTTCCTCTACAGACTACTAAATAGCCTTATTGATTGTCCGAATATCCTTCAGATGATAAACTTCCATGTACCTCGTCAGTCTCGTCACCCTCAGCTTTTCTCAAGGAATTTCCATCCGACCAACTACACCTACTACAGTACTCTACCCCGCATAATGAGACTTGGTAATGATGCCTGTGCTGATCTTGACTTCTTTGGCCCTTCTACAGAATCTTTCAAGCGGTGTGCACTCGCTTTCATCCTAAAGTAACTCAACATGTTTTCATACTACTAATTTAACTAAGCTGTAAATAAGCATTATGCATGTTAATTTATTCTATTATCAATCGTCAATTCTTATTTATTAATTGTTACTATCCTTGTTATTATAATTGTTATTTACTATCGTTACTTATTATTGTTATTTATAATTCCATTTATTATTGTTATTTATAATTTGTTATTTATTACTGTTATTTATAATCTGTTATTTTTTATTATTATTTACTATTGTTATCTATGATTGTTGTCATAACAGCTGTTATTCATAATTGTATTTATTAGTCCTTGCACATTCTTTTGATTGTTATTAATGTCTTTTCTGTGCAGCAGCCTTCTTCTTTGTTGTTTTTCAGTTGTACAATTTCTATGTAAAATGGTGTATTGCCGTAAATAAATAAATAAATAAATAAATAAAAGCACTCCTAGTGCTAGTCAGTCGGGAAACGGGGCAGGGGCCAGTGGAGTCGCCGCCACCCGTCCCCGACAGTAACTGAGCCACAACCGCAGGCCAAGGCGACGAAAAGAAATGTAACAACTGGAAAAGAACACTTGTGAACCTAGAGTAGGAGCCTTAGTTAAGAGTCGTGAAACCGCCCGAGTAGATAAAGAAATACGAATAGTTCCGGTTGTGAAAGATTTAGCCGAGGAACTAGTTGCCATGGGGCGTGTGGATAATGCCGAGGGGAAGATATTAATTGATACCGGTGCTCAGGTGTCGCTCATCAAACGTGGAGCCGCTGTAGCTCCGATGACAAAGCCTGACTTGATTATCCGGGGAATTTCAGGACGAACTCTGAAGATTTACGGCAGACAAAAAGTGACTTTGATGTTAAAGCCGGGTGTGCCGGTGAAAGGGAACTTTGTTGTGAGTAACCTACCCCGTGGGTATTTAGCCGTGTTAGGTTGTGATATTCTGAAAGAGGGAAGTGCATCGATAGACATCACGGAAGGTGTTCTCCGTATGTCTGGAAATGACATTTGGTTAAATCGGTTGCACAAGGGTGAGAGTGTCCCCGATTCAGGTAGGCAAGTAGTTGCGCCGCGCCACAAAAAGGCACAGGCCCCTACTACGAAACCTGAGGTTGTCCGAGTGGCTAAACGCCAGGACAGTTGTATAGAGAATTACGTGTATAACGCAAAAGATGTCACAATACCCGCGCGGAGTGAGAAACTGGTTCAGTTGAAGTTAAGCAAATTTGGATCTACGACTAATGATAATCTGGAGGGTTCGGATGTAGTGGTCGAACCAGTGGGTCTTACCATACAGGGCGTGTATTTGGCACGAGTATTAACGAAAATAGTGAACAACAAATGTTGGGCGAAGGCTGTGAATGTAAGTGGAGAAGAAGTATCCCTTACGGTAAATTCTAAATTTGGAATAGTGGAATCAGTTAGTAACGATACGATAGATAAGGTCAAACGTAAGATAGTCTTGATAGCGGATAGTCACGGTCGCGGAATTCAGCAGTTATTGGAAGAGAGGTTGCCAGGGAACTTTGAGCTCAGTTCGTGTTTTGTACCTAATGGTAAGCTTAAAGATGCGATGAGTAATCTTAAAAGAGAGATTGCACAGCTGACTCAGGGTGATACGGTACTGGTGATGGCAGGAACCAACGACGTGGATAGAGGTGCTCCTTACTCGCGCACCCTACAACAAGCCTTTCAAGCAATACCTAATAAGTGGGATGCTCGCATTGTAGTTATGGGAATTCCTGATAGGTTCGACAAGAATGTAATAGGAGATCTGAAGAGAGCGAATGATCTACTTAGATCCTTCGTAAAAGGAACCAATTCGGAGGGACGGGGAAGGATGTCCTTCTGTGAGATGCGAGGAAGGTTTGCTAGGCGCTTGTATACCAAGCATGGGCTACACCTCAATGAAGAGGGAAAGCTGAAACTTGCAGAGTTGATGCCGAAGACCATCTTGGATGATGTAGAGGTGACAACGAAGCGAGTAGGACTAGCTATCAAAGAAGACGAATTGTTTGATAAATGTGTAGATGAAAAACTTAGCCATTTGAGACTACCCGAGCGACAAGAGGTTAAAAGAGTACTAGAGGAATACAGGGACGTGTTTGCGCATAGTGAGGCCCAGCCTCTGCAATGCACATCGGCCGTAAAACACGTTATCCATACGGGAAATGCTGCGCCGATTTATAAGAAAGCTTATCGGGTTCCATTTCATCAGAAACCCATAGTGGATGAGTTGATTAAAGACCAACTGGACAAGGGAATAATAACTCCTAGTCATAGCCCGTGGGCGTCGCCTGTAGTCATCGTCCCGAAGAAATCTGTGGATGGCAGTAAGAAATATCGTTTCTGCGTAGACTTTAGAGCAGTCAACGCTGTGACTGTACCTGATGTATATCCTCTACCCAACATCGCTGAGACACTTGACTCGCTGGGAGGTTGTACCATGTATACTACACTTGACTTGAGAAGTGGTTATCATCAGATTATGGTAGATGAGGAAAGTCGACCGAAAACTGCCTTTAATGTGCCAGGAGGTCACTATGAGTATCTACGTATGCCCTTTGGACTGTCTACGGCGCCTGCAACATTTCAGCGCCTGATGGATTCAGTTCTTATGGGATTAAAAGGGGAAAAGTGTTTAGTGTATCTGGACGATATTATCTTGTTCTCGAAAGATTTGGCTTCGCATTTGTCGCATTTGAGTGAAGTGTTGAGTAAGCTACGTGATGTGAATTTGAGCGTGCAACTCAGTAAATGTAAATTTGCAGTAGGCGAGGTTAACTACCTGGGTCATGTAATAACTGGCCATGGTGTAGAACCCGACCCAGGAAAGGTTAAGGCTGTAGAGGGATTCCCTGTACCTAAGACTGTAAAAGATGTACGGTCCTTTTTAGGTTTGGCCGGATATTACCGCCGGTTCATAGAAGGCTTTGCTGCCATTGGGAAACCTCTTTTTGACTTAACCAAGCAAGGGAAGGATTTCGATTGGGATCAAGAGTGCCAAACTGCGTTTGAGACACTTAAGCAGAAGCTAGTCTCATCACCAGTGTTGGTCTTCCCCGATTTCAGTAAGCCGTTCACCTTGGCTACTGATGCCAGTATTGACGCTCTAGGGGCTGTATTGTCCCAAGAAGTAGATGGAGAAGAACATCCAGTCGCGTACGCTTCT
This sequence comes from Homalodisca vitripennis, assembly GCF_021130785.1. Lineage (NCBI taxonomy): Eukaryota > Metazoa > Arthropoda > Insecta > Hemiptera > Cicadellidae > Homalodisca > Homalodisca vitripennis. The sequence goes on along the minus strand of NW_025779031.1, from coordinate 201,278 downwards.
CGCACTCTTTTTCCTGCTGAAAGGAATTATTCTACGACCGAAAGAGAACTGCTAGGTTTAGTATGGGCTACAAAGTATTTTAGATGTTATTTGTTAGGCCGTGAATTTAAGGCTGTGACAGATCACGCAGCACTAAAGTGGATGTTATCTTTGAAAGATCCAAGTAGTAGACTAATGAGGTGGGCGTTGAGGCTTGCTGAGTTCACTTACACACCGTGGAACACAAGCCGGGAAAGAGACATACCAACGCTGATGCTCTCAGTAGAGCTATGTGCGCAGCTACTCGCAGGGACGAGCTCCCTGTGGTTGACCTTGCCACACTGCGTGAGCATCAAAAGAATGATCCTCATTGTCAAGAGTTAAGGAAGGCCAAGTGTTTTAAGTTGAGCCCAGAAAAGATCCTGTACAGAGTGAGCGGAGGTGACAAGAAGATTGTGGTCCCCTCATCTCTTACTCGTGAGGTAATCAGGTTGAACCATGACCTGCCAACGACGGGACATGCAGCGGTGGCTAAGACGTTAGATCGTATTAAGGCAAAATTCTGGTGGAAGGGCATGGATAAGGACGTATTAGACTATGTGCGTTCGTGCCACAGTTGTAGTCAACGAACCAACTATGGAAAGGCAAAGGCCCCCCTTGGAACGTTGTTTAACGAGCCCAAGGTTCCTTTCGAAGTAGTGGCAGCCGACATAGTAGGGCCCTTGCCCATCAGTGAGTCGAGAAACGTGTACATCTTGAGTGTGATGGATCATTTCACACGGTATTGTGAATTTATACCACTGCCTGACCAAACAGCAGACCAGGTGGCTCGAGCCCTAGTGCAGAGAGTGATTACTAAGTTTGGTGTTCCCAAGGCTTTGATTACAGATCAAGGGGCGAACTTTACCTCTGACCTGATCAAACAGTTGTGCAAATTCTTGCACATCCGGAAAATCCAGACTACAGGGTTTCACCCACAGAGTAATGGTCGGCTAGAGAGAGTACACGCGACTATTGCCAAAATGCTTAGTCACTTTGTGAACCGTCATCAGACTGATTGGGATGAATATCTCCCATATATAACTATGGCTTATAACAGTCAAAGCCATGAGGCTACGGGATTTTCACCGTACGAAATGTTGTTTGGGCGAAAAATGGAAGCTCCTATGGAGGGTGACTTGACTATCACGGAAGATAACGAGGTATTTGGTGATCATGTAGAGACTCTGCGCGCGAAGTTAAAGGAAACCCATGAAGTTGCTGCGCGACGTAAGGCATTGGCCAGGGCCAAGTATGAAAGGCAGTACAACAAGAAAGTGAAGGATTCGTTGTACGAGGAAGGCCAGTACGTTCTGTTGCACGTGCCGAGTATCGGACGTCACAGAGTGAAGAAACTGTCAAAACTATGGAAGGGTCCCTACAGGATAGTCAAGGTGTTATCGTCGTTGAATTTAGTTTTGAAAGTGAGAAATAGAGAAATCGTGGTTCACGTGAATCGAGTAAAGCCGTACGTGAGTAGAACCAAGGTGAACCAGGTGCCGGAAGTGCACGTTGACGACGATGTTGGCGATATCGAGATTCCAGACTCGAATATCTGTATTGGTGAGGGAACACCATCAGCAGATGATGATATCCCTGTACCAAGTGTTGGCACACCTCGTACGGGAAATAGGTTGCCACGTGTAAAAAGGAGGCCAGCACGCCTCGAAGACTATGTGCCATAGTTGGGAATTATATCGGTGGTGCTTTGACAAGTGGGAAGTGCTTGACATGCTTATGGGACTGGTGTTTCGTGTTGTAAAGGTAAAACTCGATATAAATTTGAAGTTCTGTTTTAGGATTGATTTTTCTAATCCTGGGAGTAGTAAGCTGCTTCCAGCAAGGGGTCATATTTGAAGGAGGCAGAGATGTGCTGCTGACGGACAGCCATTGGAGGGTCACGTTGCAGTACAACTTGACGCAGATTGAAGAGGAATCCCGAAATCTAAGTATCTTGGTAACTGAGGTAAAGAATCATTTTAATACATTTTTCGAAGATCTACTTAATGAAAATATGAGTTCACACTCTCCATTAATTCAATTGGAAGCCGGATTTCGTTACGAATTTGTGCTATTACAGCAGTCAGTTAGTGAATACCTAAATGAAATTGATGATCTAATAAAACTGTTACCACAAAGACGTGGAAAACGAGGTTTAGTAGATGCAGGAGGTCATGTGTTAAAGTTTCTGTTTGGTACACTTGAGAATAGCGATTTAGAAATTATTGACGGAAAAATGGATTATTTGTACAACACCAACGAGAAAATAGTGCATCAAGCTAAGGAGCAGGTGACTGTTCTAGCAAATATGCAGGCGGAAAATAGTATCACATGCAAAAACAATAAATAACGTAATTTCTATATTAAAAGAATATCATTCTAATATGCATGAACAAATGGTTAAAATTTTCACACAAGCAAATGCTGCTCATTATCAGTTAAAAACTCTTTTTGAATATTTGAAGTTAAGTTCTGCGCTTTCGGATACTAAAGAAACAGTAAGTAGTGCAAGACGAAAGATAACTAAATTCCATCAAGCAATTGAGAGCTTAGCAGCTGGGAAGGTTGACAGTAACTTGCTAACACCTCATGAGTATCTAAGAATTTTGAAGGAAATTGAAAAGGTTATACCTCCAACGACTAAATTGTATTCACCTGTTAAATTATAAAATATTCATCAATTTTATTCTGCTGTGGTTGTTCATAGTTATACAACGATTCACACCCTAAGGGTAGTGATGAGGTTGCCTCTTTCAAACGATAATAAGATGTTCCAATTATATGATATTATTACCTATCCGGTGTATGATGCCTCTCTCAAAGTATGGACCCAGTGGGAAGTTGGTTCCCAAAAATTATTGATCAGTAAGGATCGGTTGATGTACTCGATGTACAATCAATTGGAGTTCGACCGAGAGTGTCGAGGGGAACAACTGATTGTTTGCCCGTTATCGAATGTCCTGTTAAGCGTAAGCAAGAGACCAAATTGTGCGGTTGAGATGTTTCATTACGAGCAAGTGAGGCTCTGTGGTAGAAAATTAATATCGGGATTAAGGTCCCCGGTACTTGTCAAAACTCCAAACCGATGGATATACAGTGCCTTAGAGGAGCACAGATTGACTTTGAACTGTCTAACTAGTGACGGGACCCTGAATATAACTTCCGCGGTAGTGAAGGGGGTCGGTGAATTTAGAGGAATTGATATGTGTGATGTTGTCTCTGAAGAATTCAAGGTGCCTGCCCGTATTCACGGCAGCTCTGTGTTCTCAGAACAGATAAGTGAAATTGTGTTTCCAAATGTGGAAGAAATTTACACAAGCGAGGAGAAGGAGCTGTTTAGCTCTGAGCAGGAAACGGCTGTGAAAGTCCTGCAGGGACTGAACGAACGGCTGGGCACATTAGGTGTTAAGGAGTACCGTCCGGAGGACGTAGTCCGTCATCTGAAGTCCCACATTCTGTTTGGTCGAAGATTTTATGCTGCAAAAGTGGCAGCTGCTGGTAGTTTTGGGTTAGTGTCAATCCTGATGCTTGTGTACATGTGTTACAGATTTGTTATGCCTGTGATGGCATGGTGGTCGAGTCGCCGGAACCGTCGCCGACAGCGTCGCTCCGCCGCTCTGACCGAGGTCTTCGCAAAAGTGAGAGGCCTGACGTCACTAGACAGTCCTGAAGGAGACCAAGAGGGTGTGAACCCTGGAGAGATAAACGATGTTGAACAGAACGTGGAGGCAGTCGAAGTTGTTAATCTCGAGCGACTGCGGGACGTGATACAAGCTTTGTAACTGTGAGTAATGACACTCTGAATAAGTGTGAGTCCCTCAACTCACTGTGGTATGGTGAGGAAGTTTTGCTTGGCAAACTCCATACCGATTGCTCCAGACATTCGTGTTAATGCTGTGACAGAATAATCTTTCAAAGAACTTGAGTAAGGAAAGATCAATTTGTGTTAATTGTGGTTGACTAGTCAAGTTGTGTTGAGAGATGTGTGCACACGGGACAGTTGTTAAAGGAGACACTGGAAGATGTATTAAGGAATATACTCGTAGTTATGTTAGATTGGTGATTGTTGATGTAACCATGTTTTTAGATGTAACATTTTAATTTGTTAAATTGTAGTGTTGTGGAATGTGTAACTGATCTTATGTTTTGATCAGGCAGACTTGGAGATATAATTTTCCAAATTATTCGATAATTGGCTAATATTTTAAGCGATTGACAAAACGTAAGTAAAATAAACATGTGAGACAACCACATGGGTCACAGGAAGGACCTGCCGGCCATCCAAAACATACCCTTAACCCTGATCCTACCTTTACCCCAAAGTTCTGGACTGTGTAACCCATTGTTGGCTTGATGCCCATGCGTTCAACGGTAATTGTTAGACTAACTTGTCGCAACTGCCTAGTTGGCTTGCGCAACCAACTAAGCGGTGTAACGTCTCCAGCCTGGCCGATGTAGTAAAGTTGTAAGTTGTTTGTTAGTTTTCTTATAAGTGAATTGTGAGTTCTATATGAATATGTTTGGCTTAGGTTAATTTTAAGCTCTAAGGCATCAGTAGAATGTAATAGAATGTAGGAGGAAGGTCTCGGTGAGCTACCCTGTTTCCAGGGGTAAGCGAGGTGAAAACCTTGGGGAGCCCCCAGGTCCACAATGCCCTTAAAAACCAAGCGTGGGGGGCGGAACTTTTAGTTTTAGTTTTTTTTTGTTGTTGTTTCTGCCATGAAACTGAAGAAGGTCGAGAAGTGTGAGGAATGTGTCCTCCAGTTGTTGGATGTTCAGAAGAACGTCAACGCAAACTTTTTAAAAGATGAAAGGTTTTTGAACCGCTTTTCCAGAGACCCCCCTCGCATTTACAGTGTAACGGCCACCCACTAAACTGGGTCGAGCCACTAGTTTTTAAGTCTTTTTGTCAGGGTCCTTATGGAATGTAGTACTGTAATGGTTTGGTCGATGCCTTAGTAGCTTAATAAGAACAATTAAGATGTTAGCAATTTTTGTACTGTTCTTGAGGATGTTTCTTAATGATTTATTTTGTTAGTTAAGTTTGATGTCATTCATGACATGCTACTTATTGGCTGTGCATATTATAATGGTTTTGTGTTATAGTCAACGTACAAGTGAACTAACTCAGGATAACTCCATTATATAATCCATAGTAGGGGTGACTGAGGAAACCGGCCCCGAGTGAAAACCCACGAGGCTTAACCAGGAATGGGGGAGTAGCGTTAAAAATTCACAAAGAAGACTACCACTTTATAATTATTTTAATTTTAATTAGGCTCTGCAAAATGTGGTATGCTATCAACTAATATTTTTAATTATTAAAATTAAACCCATAAAACCATAGTTATCCTGGAGTGCTCAACCAGAATAATTAAATGTAGTTGTGTTGTAGTTCAACTTGAAATGTTTAAGTATTTTTGATTAAGTTTAGAAGCACTGGTTAGTTCCCTTGTACTACGTATTGTTTTAAATGTGTTACTGGTTAGGTAGTCGTATTTGGGTCATTAGAGATAATGGTTATCTGATGTTAATGACTGGTCTTGAATTAGTATTGTAGTATACCATGATATATGTGTTGTAAGCCTGGAATCTTTTGTGTTCAATCATTGAGAAGAGAGCGAGCGATCGGATCGAATTAAAGAATTACGTATCGCGTTTGCATACTTTTTTTATTAAAAGAAATTTCTGCCTTTTTAGGGAACTCAATTGTTTATTTAAATTTCATTTAGTTGAGGCTACTGAGTGACAGCTGGCATGGTAATTAATGAACATATACTAAGGGTTTCTTGCTAAAGGATAGGACAGAGATCCTCCCCTGCAGATTAGAGACTTTTCTTCTGGCTGCTGGCTGATGGTTCCTCATACTTGGGGACAAGTATGGTTTTAAGGTGGGGGGAGTGTGACGACCCCAGCATATAGTTCTGAGACCAGACCGGTAACATCGTATGCGGTCTTAATCAGCCGATTTAAAATATATTAAATTATCAGTAATATATTTTATTTTTATTCAGCATAACATTTAATTATAGTAACAAGTAATGAATATATGCAGCCAGACTTATTAGGTTAAGCAGTGCAGGTGGAGAAGATATATACTTTAATTCAGCACATGAATTGTAAGTCCAAGTCTGTCAGCAGTAAGCCTGGTAATTTTCCATACCCAGAGCAGCTGCGCAGTTACTGGGTGGTAAACAGGCAGGAATTTGCTGAGGTAGCGTCTGGAACAACGCTGCTCCCTGGAGTTCGTTGTTCTGAGTCGCAGTCGTGCCAGGGTTTTGAACGCGTCAAGCTCGCGTGAAATCGCTCTCCATCGCTCTCTCTCCTCCCGATCTAAATTTGTAATTGTTCAACTGATTCTAAATTATGCAATAAAATTCAAATTGTTTTCGCAATAAACTAAATTGTTTTATTTGGCCAACCGAGGAGAGAATTTTTATTACAGCAACCTGGGCTAGTTTCCATCACCGTGTCCGAATTAGAACCCGAGAACTTTGTAAATTAAATTACGTGTGGTCGCCACGCCACAGTTAATTTAATCTGAGTAATTGAAAAAATAATTACTTTGTATACACATTTGTTTATACGGCTCTTCTCTTTTAAATATTATGCTCACCTATAAAATAAATGTAAAAAGTCTTCTTGAGACCACGAGAAATGTAATACTAAGTTTCAAGTCTCTTTGAACTGTCCATCAAGAGTTATCGAACTAACGGACAGATAGACGAACATGCAACGCCATGAATTTAAGTATAACCTGTAACGTTCTTAATGAATAGCGTACGCTAAGGAAGGTGGCGTAAAGGGTTCATGTAATCTTAGAGCTGTTGCCGTTTTCTGTAGAAGAGGGATGGACATCTATCTAAAGTTTTTGTGTTATTTGTAATAGCCCTTACAAATAGTAAAGAAAGAAATAAAAACAAGCATTTTTAGTAAATTGAACTAAAAGGAATGTTACTGTAAAAATATATAATTTCCCCCAATATTTCCTTACGCTCCTTTTAAGGCTCACTCAATATATTAAAACACATCAAATAATACCTTTTTTAACAGTGCTGGCATTTTCTAAACACATGTATATGCTTATTTCCAAAATTTAAAACACCGATAGAGGGGAGCTTCAGACTCCTACGTGGCCTTCACAAAGTAACGTATTACGTTTGGTTCACTGTCGTTCTCTCATATTGCGAAGTAGTGGGTTGGCGGCTTCATTTAAAACTTGGCACATGTTTGTAGCGCTCCTCTTCCAGCAACAAAGTCGTCTAGAGTAGCCTACAATTTTGTAAAACGTGTCACAAAAGTTAAAATTTTTACTGTTGCATAGTAAGTCATAATTTAATGAGTATAAGGCGAACCAATAAGGCCATTATCATGATGCTGAGTTACGAAATGACTTTACATTTGTCCAGTCTTTGCAAACACCTACTATTGGTTTAGAAATAAATTGAACTAAATTAATAGTTTTTTATAATTAATTAACAGTTTTTAAAGTTATAATAAGATTATGGAGGTTTACAAAAGAAACTGATCTACAGCATTTTTAGCAATCTTCGTGAATTACGTTAATATACTGTTTTTTTTTTTTTTTCAACTATTCTTGATGATCTCGCCATTGTATTAAAACGCATTTCCATTTAAAATGAACATTATTTGTGGTTTTCCATACAAGGTTCTCTTACTAATTTTCAGGGCCATCTATATCTTAGTTGATATTTAGCCGTAACAACATGTCTTATACGTCTCGACAGATCTGCATCTTTCTATGTATTTACAATTACACCCATTTCAAAGTTTACTTGGCCTCGCCATCTCTGGTTGGTCCTTCCCCGAAGTCGCCGTTCTTAAGTGATATTTTTTAGTTTTAGTCGACATTCCTCCCCTTCTCTGAGTACGTGCTCAACCCACTTATTCTTCTCCTCTTTATCTCACTCACTAAATCACTACTCTGATGAAAACCCCTGGTCTTCCGGTGTGCTTCCTTCTCCATTTAGAAAATGAGACCTCGAGTCCGAAGGGATAACTGGGCGCACTACCCTTGAATTACCCGGTCTTCCAAAACGTTATTGTTATATCTCCCCTGGCATCCATTGTTAGGATAAACTGTTGACATACGCTCATAAAATCCAATGACTTGGTTCATAATAACTAACTAGTAAAACTGTTCTGTTTTTTATTAATATGGTAAGCATTTTATAAAATACTATACCATAACATAAACTGACGCTTTCAACTATATGCTTATTACACATTGGTCGTTTTTTAATATTACTAAATGTAATAGAAAATTATATTCTAGACTTGTCCTTAGCAGACTTCAATGTTAAAATACGACAATGTAACAAATGTAACTATGAACGAAGTTTTCATGGAACCCATTACTGGTGTAACTAAACGTAATTCAGTTTCTTTGACATTAAAATAATAAAATATCAATTTTATCCAGCAAAAACTGTTATTGTTAATTATTTTAAAACAGATATTTCTATCCATTCTTAATAGTAATGTAATAGAAATTTCCGTAATAAAATCACTTTATTTCATTTAAATGACATCTTAATGTTTTAAGTGGCACAATCCAAAGTATCCACCCCTATACCAACTGAACATCAACATCGATCTCTAACTGAATAGCCCATAATAGTCCACACAGAACAGAGCTGCGCTTTTCAATGAGTCTGATGTTTGCTGGAACATTTCACATCTTATACAAGTAGTTGCTTGATGTATAGGAATACATATTTTTTATGAAAGGATAAGGCGATTCCCTTTTAAGCCATAGGGCTTGTCATCTCCAACGTCTTCCCTGTCTTCTTTAAAACGCATAAACTATTCAAACACACGCGCCCGCGATAAAAGTTCACTGCATACACTTCTTTCAGTAAATTATAAGTTTCAGTCGCAGTCTTTCCAAGTTTAAAGTAAAACTTCACAATAATTTGTTGTTCTTCTATTACACTAACCATTTTATCCGAAAAAAACAACAATAACTCGAACGTAGGCCCTGACTAAACGGTGTTGTTTACAGAAGCGAGACTAGCTGCATACTAAAGAGAAAGGTTCACACTAAACAGCTGTTGATTAATGGCGGTTGGCGCATGCCTCCTTGATCCGCAAAATCATTAGTCGCGTTACTTAATAGCCACACCAGGTATACTTTTGTTGTTGACAAAATTAGTTTTTTGTAAACAAACTCACATCACTTCCTCAAATTCAATTCAAATTCAAATTGTCTTTATTGCAGTAGACAATTTTTTACAATTGTATTGCATGCGTCTAACTTATTCTAATAAAAGTTGTGTTTTAAAAAATATATCTTAACAATGTTACATTGATTAAACATTCTTTGACAATCGTCAGCATAAAAATGTTATTCATTTCGGCAACAGAGTTAACAAAGCAATTTTAATCATTCCCAGCGATTTGTCATGAACTCATCAACGGAATAAAACGCATTCGACACTAAAAGATCTCCCAATCGAGCTTTGAAAACGTTTCTTTGTTGCCAATTCTTTGATGCACTCCGGGAGTCTGTTGATCACTTTAACACCAACCTGTGATGGAAGTTGTTCATAAGCCATCGTTCTGTGAGACTGAACTCTCAGGTTGTCCCTTCCCCTCGTATTATATCCGTGGACATCACTACCATGTGTCAAACCGCATTTGTATCTACAATACAGGGCAACTTCCAGGATATAGAGGTAGGGCAAAGTCAGTAATCCCAGACTCCTGAAGGCATCTTTACACGACTCTCTTAATTTTAAATTTGCGATGATTTTGACTGCCTTCTTTTGTAGCCGAAAGGCTCTTTCAAATTTTTATTTTGCGCAGCCACCCCACAATCTTATTCCATGAGAAAAGTGTGGGTATACTAGCCCATAATAGGCCATTTTGATAATTTTTTCAGAACAATATTTTACTAAGTTCCGCAGAGCAAAGATACCATTGGCAACTTTGGAACATAGCCCGTCGATATGATCACTCCAGGTCAGCCCTCTATCGAGGTGCATTCCGAGGAATGTAGTAGAATCGACTTCCTCTATTAAAGAATCGTTCACTATGACCACTGGTAAATTTTAATTTTCTTGCTGCCGCAAGTTGAAATTAATGAAGTTTGTTTCTTGATTGTTTATTGCAAGGTTTTTTTCTTCAAAGAATTGAATGAATGAATTAATTTCCATATAGGTTTCTATTTCCAAGTCATTTTTTTACTTAGATCTTAGACAGAGAGTCGTGTCATCTGCGTATTGAACAAGATGTCCACTTTGAATAGTAGCTCCTGAAGATACAGCTCATATATACATGCTGTACAAATTTAACATTTTCCTTCACTAATTTTTTCCAAAAATGTTACTTACAAAACGCATAAGTTTTCTAATTTAAATGCCAGCAATTTGAAGAGGAGCTATAGAAATTCTACTTTTTAAGTAACCAGAGAAGCTATATCAGAGAGATATTAATTTAACATCGAAAACATTTTCTAAACCCAAAATTGATTTCACTTTCTTACCTTAGAGCAAATCGTAATTTAAGTTTAATTGCATAAATGTAACACATATATAATACTATAATAAAGTATTTCAATAAATTGCGGTAGGTTTATTTGAAGAGGAGACAATTAGGATACAGTGTAATGGTCTGAACAAGTAAATGAGAGTATTTTAGACAGACAACGTTCACTCTCTACACATACAATATACATTTACCGAGTGTTACGAGATGAAGCTGCAGCTATGAGATACAGAGCTATGAGATACAGGGTCCGAGTAAGCTAGGCAGGACTGAGGGTTCACTGGGGACTGAAGCCAATTTGAGGAGCCTGTCTATCGTTATCTCCATATACATATCCGGGCGGCAGTATTGTATTTGGCAATGTTTACCCTTCTGTGTTTCTTGCATGACTGTACATGTTATTTGTCGTGAGAAAGTGTTATTCTATCCATAAATATAATTATTTATTTTATTTTATTTGTTTGTATGACTATAGATGCTCATATTATTTCAAATACAAGGCGACGTGGTACGTAATCACCACATTGTCTTAAGATGTAAGTTTGGTAAATTTCGTAGCACGTTTTGAGTTGCTTAGTCATAGAACAAAAGAGAACTTTATGACACCGTCAAGACGATAAAATGGGCTTCTACTTTAACTGAAGTATTACAGCCATTCCAAGAAACTCAGATTATTAATGTTTATTGTTTTATATAACTTCTACATTCGCTGTTATGCTAATAAAGGAGGCAGCGGTGTAATTTTAATTAGTCCCTCTCGCTCAGTAAGAATGAGTCAGTATATTTAGTGACATAAAATAATAATGATTTTATCTCGTGGGAGTACGTTTAATTAATATCTCCAAAACAGTTTTAGATATACTCGTACAAATATTTTTTTAAACAAATAGTGTAGAAAATCGTGTATTTTTATTCCAAAACACCTTTTTATATTCCCATAAATAAAGGAGTTGTGAATATTTATTTTTAATTTTAAACTAACTGTGTATCAAGCTGGTCAATGCCCTTAGTCCAGATACTTAGTTATTGTAACTTTTTTACCTTTTCTGGTTTTTTTGGTATAGTCATAGTTTCCACAAGCCGTGTTATATTTCAGCTAAGGACGAAATTGTGAACCGTCTGTTCTCTTTCACTTTACAGTCCACTTTTTGAATGAGATCATCTGTAATGACTGAAGGTCGCCCACTTCGTTCCTCAACAGAACGTTTGTGCGGCCATCTTTGAAGGCCCTAACCCATTTCCGCACCATTCCTTCACTCATAATGTTTTCACCATAAACTTCACTGATTTGACTATGAATGTCAATTGCTTTAAAGCCTTTAGCGCATAGAAAACGAATCATAGCACGCACTTTACATTCGGCGGCATTTTAAAATTACGTAAACAAACGAAGACTCGATCGAACGGCGTCGTAATGACGTCTGTGGCTTCCCAACTGATGTAGCTACACTACGCGCATGCGCTAAACGGCAACTGAAGCACTGCGGCGTCGTAAATTAAAAACTTTACTTACTTTAAAAACATGCCTCGTAATTATAGCTAATAAATCTTACATATTGTTAGCTACATGAAAACACTATGTATTAAATGGACCGCTCCATTAAATATTTTATGTAGTATGTATTTAGTATGTAGGCCTAGTATGTATGTATTTTATCTTCTAACCAGATATGATAGAAAGAGTCTTCACATAAATTTATTAGTTTTAAGGAGTACAATACTTTTAGCTTATAGAAAACTGCTGTTCCATTTCAATTCTCCAATGAAGAGGAAGGTTAATTAATTACATAATTAGATGGAGCAGAATTAACATTGTTATAAAATGAATGAGGTTCAAGAAATATATGCCAATAATTGGTCATACCTCAATAATGAAATGACTTTTAATTAGCACGTGTTGTTACAAAACTCTCGATATTTCAATAAAACATTAACTAATTATTCCGGCTGGCGGGAATACAAGCACTACTGTTCCCTGTTAGCGACACAAATTAAGATCTAGTGACAAAGTCTTAGTGTGTAAGGTCCTTATGTAAAAATATGGATTCTGATAGAATCCATAGTTTTTTAGTCTATCCATAGCGTAATTCAGGTACATGTTGATGGACTGGAATGGACCCTGCGTCCTTTGTAATTTTGAGTGGAGTATTGAATGTGAGCTGGTGGTCAATTTTCATCCCCCAATCTTTTGTCTTCTGTACAGACCCAAATCTATTTCGCCTCGACAATTAAGTCGAGTACAGACTTTAAGTGTGTCCTCTGTCTCTGAACAGTTAATAAGACGATTTTAAAACTTATACAAATTTGTTTACCAAAGTAATTATAAATTAAAAACAAAAAATTTGAAAATCGTTAAACGATTTAAGAAGAATTATATCAGTTGATAGATACATTATACCAGTTGCATTATATTTTATCACGTCGCATTATTTTAAATGATGTCATTACATGTTTAGATTTCCTATACAAATTATGAGGTAGTGAACCTACTATCCATTCAGAGATCTAATTGTATGCTAGCTAATACAATTAGGTATATAGTTACGTTTCAAGGATTGAAACTCTTCCCTCTTCCACCGGTATAAAAAATGTCATGAAAAATAAAAAGACATAATAAAATTCGGTAATGGATTGCCACCCAAAGTGATAATAATTATTAAGCAGTACCTGACGAACGGTATAAAGACCAGACTTGAGAGAATGATCAAAGCGATGTCCTTACATAGGAGGGAAGATCACAAACAACACCCGAAATAACGAAGACGAAGCAATGGTTATTTTATTTTTTGATTATTCAAAATGTAAGCAATTCGACTTGCACTATTGATCTGTGATTTAATTCAGAATTTTTTGACTCATAGATAATCGCATCTATATGTGCTAGGGACTAGTAAATAGGCATAAAGCAACAATTTCTATTACTACTACTATTTTTAACTCTTCGTGTTTACTATTCTATTACTATTTTATCTTCATTACTAGTCACTGTGTTTAAAGGTAATCCAAACCCAGATGTCACTCTGAGGCAAGTAATTATTACCAATCAGCAGTCTTTATGTCCCATCAATTGTAGTTACTAAGTCTGGCCGTTGGATAGCGTTGTGAGCAGCGTTCTAGTAGGATGTCTGGGTTCCTTCCACCTTTTCTGTGGTACTATAAATAAAAGATTTACAACTTCCATTCATTGTTAAATCGTTTGATTACGCCATGAACTCCTTTCATTTAGTGCGATAGTAGCTTTAGTAACAAAGTAAAGTAAAGAGTTTATAAGCACCGAGACTTGAAAAAAACTGGCATCACTCATTTTCATTTGAATAGCATAACAATTAGGTTTAAAAAGCAAAATGCCACATGTACGCAACATCAGGTAAGACGGCTTTGATAGAAATATAGCGGGCATAAAAAATGTTTTAAATTTATATATATATATATATATATATATATATACATATATATATATATATATATATATATATATATATTCCCGCTATATGTTGATCAAAGGCGTTTTCAGTACTTTTTGCGATTCAATGTTTATTGAAATTAAATAAGGCAATTGCCATTTATACAATTTAATGTATATATATACATACATACACACTATGAGGAAAAAAGTCTAAGAGCACAAAAAAATGTTTATATCAAATTTATCCATATGTTGAAATTCAGCAGGTAAAGTTTGAATGAGAGGTAGACCTATCTAATTTATTCTAATTTTAATCCTAACATATTTATTCCTAATTCCCCTCCCACCATTGGTGTAAGCTCTTCAATCAGATACACCCCTCCCACCCACAGCAAAGTTCTAATTATGCCACTGGTTGGGAGCCTCTGAATTGATCATTCACAACCACGATGTTCCTAATATTGGTATTGATATCATTATGCATCAAGATTAACTTTAAATTAAGTTCCAATCTAGAAAGTGACAATGGCTTGTAAACTAATACAAGTCAAAGTGTTTAATGACTCACACCACCATGACTCGTTCCAATGACCTCTTCATGAGGCAACAACACTATGCAGCAAACAGCACGGTGGCACGCCTGCAGAAAGCCGGCAACAACCTGCCTTCTACTGTCGACATGTTCCACTATGGTGTGAGAACGTTGAAGTGGAAAGTGAAACGTACAGTGCTACCAACTTAAATGCCCCCACTCAATTACTCACATATTGTACCACCATCCGTTTTTGTTGTCTTCGCTGCTAACTTCGATCCCCTTTTAAGCCTTATTCTGTCCGTCCTCATGGGCCACTGGCCTGTGCGAGGATCTTATCAAACAGAATAAGGGGGAGAGTCGATACAGTACGAGGTTGATAGTACTGATAAAAAGTGCAACGGTCACAGACAGGATTTGAACCTGCGCTATCTCTAACTCAGACCCAAAGTCTAACTTAGACCGTTCGGCCATCGGCACTCCCACTGCTGTCTATGTATAATATTTATATTCTTTGTTATTTTATGCCATAGATTATCATATCATTATTGTTATAGTTACTGCTTTACTGTTGCTGTTTTGGAACATTGTTATGATTATTCTTGTTATATTATGCTACAGTGTATTATGTTATATCTATTGTTATAGTTTATTTATTGCTGCTATTTACCTGTTTGTATTGTTACTGTTTTAAAACATATATATACTCTTGTTATATATTATGCCTTGTATATTTTATTATGTTAGTATTATTTTTCAGCCTTTCACATGTTTTGTTGTAGAAATTCTTGTTTAGGTTAAGTTGTTACAAGTTAATTATATGGATCTTGAATATAAAAATGGAGAAGTATGTCCGTTGGAAATAAATAAACAAATGACATATGTAACCAGTAGCAAGTGACACCTGCAGAAGTAAAATCCAGTTTGTGTAATGATTATTAGAGTACGAGCTCCCCCTCCCCCCTCACGATCAGGGCAATTAAAGCGATTCATAATCAATCGATCCCCCCTCTTTTTTGCGTTGCCTTCTCCATGTATATTAGAGAGTCCTGGTGCAATATGCAGTACAAAATGAAAAACTTAGCGTGCCGATCTTTCAAAATTATACATAATTTCTTAAACAGTATGACTCTACCTAATATTTAATACTACCTCGTTGTATTTCTACTTGATTATGACAGATTTGAAATATTTTGTACCACAGTTATCATCCATAAGTGGTTACCTCTTGTTAATGAGTACTACAAATTATTAAAGAAATTGGTTAACTACATATGCTACTATTCTTCAACTATGTCTCACTTAACTTAATACAAACCTTTATAAACAACATAATTTACGATATGTCTGTAATTAAAAATCTTAATCTTATGTTTATTCAATTTTATATTTTTATTTCCTTTGTTACCATATATTTTACACCTCTCTTTTATCGCACTTTTGGTTTTCATTCTATACATGGGCTTTTAGCGAATATACTTTATAATTTATATTCTATCAATTGAACTTGTACATTAAAGCTATCTTTCTTAAATGTGTGGAGACGTTGGTTAACTATTTTTTTTATATAAAATATCTAATTTGTTTCACATCAAAGGCTAAAAAAAAAATAGCAATGCACACTTTATCCTTGAGTGGACTTAAAACTTTTCACCACAAGAAAATTAAGAGTAGGCTAAGTAACCAAAACTGCTTAACAGCATATGACTGTTACACTTACAGGTCGATATATAGAGTAAGCTTTAGATTGATGACTCAGCGTTATTCATTGGACCAAGAAACTGGCAACTTGCCGAAAAAGTTATTGTCTACACCACTTATCTTTAATTCTGCTACGGTAAGTAACCAAAACTGCTAAACAGCATATGACTGTTACACTTAGAGGTCGATATAATATAGAGTAAGCTTTAGATTGATGACTCAGCGTTATTAATTGGACCGAGAAACTGGCAACTTGCCGAAACAGTTATTGTCTACTCCACTTATCTTTAATTCTGCTTCGGTAAGTAACCAAAACTGCTACACAAAAAATAATATACAACCGTTTCATAAACTACTTCAATTCCGAGTCAAATCATGACAAGACTGTATTGTAACTGTAAAGTCACAATGTCCATCTCCCAGTAGTACTGCAGTAACGATAAACATGAACATTTACATTATACACAACATGACATGTCATATACAGTGGAGAATGAGCACCTCCGTGGCCTTTATATGGTAACAATAACATGGTGAGCCAATGTGTGGTCAGAATAGCTGACACGGGAGTTGCTCTGGCGTTGTTACCTGATGGTTCTCGCAGGAAATATAACATCAGTTGCATCGTTATAGTTGCACTCCTACTCCCCCATGTTTCATACGTTATCGGCCATTCTACTTTAATAGACATGATTTAAATAAAGTAACGCCTTTTATCGGCAATAAAATAACACCAACGCTCCTCAATATAACTTGATGATCTTTTCTTTTACTTTATTTATGCCAGCTTACTTTTATTTAAAACTGTTATATTTTTAAATATAAATTGTATTTCCTTGTCTTACAGGGCATGAAATTTAGGTTAGAACCTTTGGAAGATTTTCATTGCACCACTTCAAATATGGTTGAAATGATTTTCTTTTCTGTTTTGTATCATAGGAGGCGTTGAAAGTCAGAGACAACATTTGTTTCTTATTGCACATAACTGAGATAGCAAGAATGACTAAAGTCGAGATGTTTGTTTCTATGTTATATGAGATTTTTGATTAAATACCGAGTCAGCTCTATTGTAAGGTTGTAAATATAAATGGTATCTCTGTAAACCCCCGCGACATAACATGAATGTCCTTATGAAATTCCATTTATTTGATGAAATAGTTTCTGATAACAATTCAAGTTTGTGTCAGACATATTTGTAATATACTATTCTTATTGATAAGTGAATAATAATTTCAGAATATCGTTAGGCAGTAATGTTACCTCAATCTTGACTGGTGCAATTTTGATAAACGTTAACTATAGTAATAATAAAGTAAGATCATACAGCTCCATGTGTTCAGTAAACGACTTCGCTGAGGTTACATGAAAAATCAACCTTAGCTGCAAAAGTTACATTTCACTTCCTTAAATGTTATTTGATTGTACTGAGTTTGCTTCCGAATTTATTGATTTTGTCAATTCTCCGTTGCCATCATTGTTACCCTCAAAAGCAATGTAAAATTTGTCTTTAGTGGTCAGCCATATCCCATTGAGTGGCATGCACCATCATCGAATTCGATGTTGCCTGCATGAAAAATGTCAATTCTATAGTTCAGTTCGTTTTCGAGATATAGTATAGACAGAGGGACTGAAATTGAGTTCTTCCAGTTTCATGAGTGATTCGCTAGCGCTCAGCCAAATAATAATTGCTTATAAAGTTGTATTTTGTGACTTCTTTGGGAGTAGCTGCATTTTCAAAATTCAAATTATAGTATTCATTGGAACTTTGAAGACCGATGGAGTGAACCGTCTCTTAAACTAAATTATGCCACAATATCTCCAGCTCATTCAGTTTTTTTGTATGATTTGACTCGAAACATCTATACGTCCTACAACCTAAAATACTTTATTTTTACAATATTACTGCGAAATCGTTACGTCAATGCAATACGTAATGCAGCATGTAATTAACATGTAATTACAATATTTTCGAAATCGCAGTAATATTGCAAATAAATAAATACAATTTAAATAAATGTTTGCAGTGTTTAAATAATCCTTCATTTGGATGATCATCAATAGACCAAAAACTATTACAAAGTATTAACGTGTAAGTACCTTCTACGCTTGTTGTGAATGAATCAGAAATGCGTCATTATTCTCGGTCGTGTAAGTGAGATGTCACGCCACCAGAGCCAGGTTGGCCGATATTGTGATGAATGTGGCCCGTTATATCCGAGAGAATGGAGAGTGTAGTAGCGGGAGGGGTTGTGGGAGGAGGGAAGGGGTGACTGTAACTTATTGCTCTTGCAGCTTCCACCGCCTGTTCCAATCTTGGAGCCTCAGCAAAAATAGGACTTTCTTTCTATTTCGTGAAATCTGAAACTAAACATTGCTTTTAATGCAATTGCTTCGTTAATTCAGTTTATTCCGTGAACTTTTCATGCTTCTACTTTTATCGATTTTGAACTCTTTATTTTTTTCTTCTAAATTTGATTCAATGTGAACAATGTTTAAGACACTTAACTTTAATATTGAACTTTATGCGACCTCAAATTTAGAAAACGGCTCCCTTCCTTAATAATAGAGCTTTTCCTCGATAATTGATGAACCTTTTACAATTATGAGACACTCTAGACAAAAAGGGGGAATGTAGAACATAACTCATATCATAACGTACATAAGTACTATGTTCTAAAAACAGGCTAACACGTATTGTGAACGGTTCTTAATTATGGTAGGGTTCGCAAAGATTTAAGATAACGGTTTTGAGGAATATAATTTTGTAGTAACTTTTCCAAAATAAATGCAGCAATTCATAGCATATTCATAACTTTCTAATGTACGCTGTGTTTCATTTTTGTATAATTACATGTAATAATGGAAATATATGTATATCTTTCATCATTTTACACCATCCACAATGTAAAATTACCTTTGAACAAATTAATGAATTTTATGTGTAACGGATTTTCTATTCAAGTTAAATGTTCCCCCAAATAGGATTTATCTTTGTTCCTAGTGAGTTTTAAATGTATTCCTTTACGCAATCTTATGTTTAAAGATAAAACGTAAGTATTGTCACCAAAACATTTATTTCGACTCATTCATACTTGGGAGTTGATCCCCAAAGGAACGGGTTATAATCTGGTATTTCCATAAACGAATCCTCCGTTCTTAAAAAATATAAATATATTCATACTTTTAGATAGTCGTCTTTTATTGTGATATTTATAGTAAATTGTTGCAAATGTTGAATTGAAAGATATTTCCTTCCACTGTTCAGTAGAAGTACTACAGAGCTTTACTTTTTATACAATATTTTTAAAAACAAAGTATAATTGCTTTACCTGTAAATGGAAAAAAACAACTTTGGTTAACATCTTAGCTGTTCTGTTTAAAAGACATTGCATTACATATTTAGATTAAATTAATTACATTAAATAAGCCAAGAGAGGTAGTAGTTCTACACATTCATAAACAGATGAACATAAGTGTAGCACGTTAAACGTTGAGTACAAAAGTACAAAAATACTTTTAAAAACACTTTAACAGGAATTATTACCTCCAACAAAAACGTCATAACTTGAAGTTCTGCAGAGAGAGTTATTCACCACGTTTATCTTTCTCAAATATTTAGCCAGGAAATTAAATTAATGAAATTGGCCTGATTTGAATTTTGTCCTCGGTGCATTAAGAATTCAACGGTTTAAATAATTGTTGATACCATAAGATGTATATTGTTTAATAATATAACACAAAGGCCATTTGTTAATTATCAAATGTTTTCATAAGCTTTACGCATTTGTAGCGTTTTGGGCTACATTGATTTTAATTTGTACAATGTTGTAGATTAAATTCGGTAAGAAAATAAAAAAAGGGTTTTTTAGTATAAGTAGATTGTCATACGGCAGGTAATAATATTGAAATGTACTTCTTATGCAAATCTGCTCATGTTACTTGAGAATAGTAATTCTAGTCAGAATTGACCCTTTGTTGTACCGGTTATTTTGTCTAACTTTTACTGGGTTTTGGTTGGTTCAACTGAAGAAACCTGTATGGTAATTTGTTGGTACAGCTGGGCTAATGACTTAATTGACATGTGTATTTCTATTTTTATCACGTTTGTGTTTGCTAATCTCTGTAAAACTTCACTCCCCTTCATTATATATTACAGGCTTTAACTTGCGCCAAATAGAAGATATGACAGTTCTTAATCATAATGTTAAATTTTTATGGCATATAAAGATGGGAAATGTAATAAATACTGTTATACTTTCAAAACCTCACACAGAAGTAATTGTGTTTTCTGAATTCAAAACTCACTAGTATTTAAAACATCTACCTTTAATAAAGAGCATGTATAATATTATATGTATATATCTCATAAATAACTAAACATGGGTAATAGGTCCCTCTTGAGAATATATCCCATCATATTAATATACTTGATAAATTTATGGTGGCTTCTCTATTATGAGAGGATCAGCATTAACCCACTGATTACAGTTATGCATATCAACTGATTCATTAATTTTAAATACCGCTTAATATAACTATACCAATATTTTATCATTTTCAAATATACTCTCGGAACTCAAAGAGATTAGATGTTTATTGACAGGCTAGTCTAGTTACAGTTTAGGCCTCTGGGTGATGGTTCATTGAAAAATAGAGTGCGGTTGTGGAAACGGCTTTTTAGAAGCCTATGAACATAAATAAAAACAAAAATGTAGGACGTAATTCACACTCGTCAATTTTTTCTTGCCACTACTTTTTTATTCATAAAATTTGCCACGAACCAGCCGATATTAATTCATACAACTTCTTATGACATAAACCCTCTTCAATTAGACTACAATAAAAGTTAATCTTCATTTCACAACTCACTTTTTATTAATATTCGCTTTAAAATACGTAAATACTTACTCCTGTCAATCACTTTCTCAAAGTAGCAATCGTTCATGGTTTAACATTTCTTTCTTTATTATTATAATTATTCTACATTAAAACTGGTATTTCATTACTGAAATACTTTTTACTTTTCCTTCCTTTAGACACTCTCCATGTGCAATAATTAAAAGTGACTTTTATTCAATTTTTACAACATGACTATAAGAAATCTTCCAGGAAATATGATAAATACATTTTTTTTATTTCTAAATTTTATGATGAATTACACTACAATTATGAAATATCCTTCAGATATCTATTTTGGGAGACATTGGGTTTGTGATATTAAACTGAAGTTACTTTTTTAAATCTGAATCAAGCAATTGATATTTTATAACCTAAAACACCTTGGAAAATATTTATCCGATATGGGGAAAGTTTTTGATGGCTGACAGTATAGCACCATCCTGAGTTTTCTACATGAAATGAATTGTTTTAAATAAATCTGGATAGTTTGCATTTTTTTTTCATTTTTATTTAAAAATCTAGGTTCTCACAGCAAAGGGTGAGTTTTAAAAATATAAAACCCTGTTTTTATTCGCTCTCGTATAAACGCAATTAGGTATCAACAAAGCAAATTAAACAAAGAAAACGTTGTCAGTGACAAAGTGCCGAGGTATAGGTTTCACAAAGCATAAATTAGTCATCTCTAACAGAAAAATTGCCATTTATCTCTGAAATTAAATTGAAACTTGTTACCACCAAGAGCTGTGAAATACTGCAGAACAAAGAGCTTTGAAATGAAGTGGTAAAATTACACCCGTTTCTTGTACAAAGTGTGAACTCTGTCTCACATTCACCTCTCACTGGAATGTTTACAATGTGTGAGCTGTGTTTCCACTAGAAAATGGATATCAATTTCGCGATTAATTACCGGAAAATTTAACGAAACCCCGGTGATTTATTACTCTTAAAATTATGATTCAACATAAAGCTTAAGAACTCATAACCGTGAAAGACTTGTTCATGAATTATAAGATTGATACTTTTATTTGTACATTTAAAGAATGATAAATAATTCTTTTTTGTAGTAAAACTGTATTGCAAAGATAATTTCATATTATTGACTAAACATTTATAAACTAAAACTATTTAACATATAATCGGACTATATAGTGGAGTTTAGTTATCAAAATTGATAATAATTCATTGTGAAATATTAGTATGTTTCCGGCTTTTGATTTTCAAAACAGTAATGAACTGTGCTAATACTGTCCGTCATAATTGAGGGATTAATAATTATTCTATATAACTAATATATACGCAAATATTTAAAAAATATAATGGAAGGCTTAACGAAATCAGTAACATTACATTACATTACCAATAATTACGTACTTTCGTAAAAAAGTTAAACAAAAAAACTTATAACGACGTCTATAAACTGATTTTTTTCCGATTGCCATATTTTCTACATTAGGCAGACAGGCTGGTCTATTAGCAAAAGATTTAAAATCATTGGATGAAACTTGAATTATAAAAATAGAATTCATAGTTCGCTCAACATTTGATGAGTCAGAACCACACAATAAACAGAATTAATGAGAACGTGGAAGCGTTGCATTAATTTTACATTTGCAAAGACAGCAAATAAAACACGCTTGAAGAATATTACATTTATAAACATTGTAAATGGACTCATTTTCTTGTATTTATATTCATTAGGTGGAATCATGTTAAATGAGAGGCTACAATTCAGCTTCCATTATTTGTCCAACACATAATTACATCACGACAGTGTCTCGCCGACCGATCAACTGATAACGTTTCAACAGCGTCTCGCCAACAGACCGATCAGCTGATAACGTCGCAACAGCGTCTCGCCAACCGACCGATCAGCTGATAACGTCGATGCACCGGGAACTGGAACCACCTAGTGTCAGTTGTCCTGTCGTGATGTTATATCGTCCTTAATAACAGCGCCTCGCCAACCGACAGATCAGCTGATAACGTCAATGCACCGGGAACTGGAACCACCTAGTGTCAGTTGTCCTGTCGTGATGTTATATCGTGTTAACTCCACAGTAACAGCGCCTCGCCAACCGACAGATCAGCTGATAACGTCGATGCACCGGGAACTGGAACCACTTAGTGTCAGTTGTCCTGTCGTGATGTTATATCGAGTTAACTCCACAGTTACAGCGCCTCTCCAACCGACAGATCAGCTGATAACGTCGATGCACCGGGAACTGGAACCACTTAGTGTCAGTTGTCCTGTCGTGATGTTATATCGAGTTAACTCCACAGTTACAGCGCCTCTCCAACCGACAGATCAGCTGATAACGTCGATGCACCGGGAACTGGAACCACTTAGTGTCAGTTGTCCTGTCGTGATGTTATATCGAGTTAACTCCACAGTTACAGCGCCTCTCCAACCGACAGATCAGCTGATAACGTCGATGCACCGGGAACTGGAACCACTTAGTGTCAGTTGTCCTGTCGTGATGTTATATCGAGTTAACTCCACAGTTACAGCGCCTCTCCAACCGACCGATCAGCCGATAACGTCGATGCACCGGGAACTGGAACCACCTAGTGTCAGTTGTCCTGTCGTGATGTTATATCGTGTTAACTCCACAGTAACAGCGCCTCGCCAACCGACAGATCAGCTGATAACGTCGATGCACCGGGAACTGGAACCACTTAGTGTCAGTTTGTCCTGTCGTGATGTTTATATCGAGTTAACTCCACAGTTACAGCGCCTCTCCAACCGACAGATCAGCTGATAACGTCGATGCACCGGGAACTGGAACCACCTAGTGTCAGTTGTCCTGTCGTGATGTTATATCGAGTTAACTCCACAGTTTACAGCGCCTCTCCAACCGACAGATCAGCCGATAACGTCGATGCACCGGGAACTGGAATCACCTAGTGTCAGTTGTCCTGTCGTGATGTTATATCGTATTAACTCCACAGTTACAGCGCCTCGCCAACCGACAGATCAGCCGATCACGTCGATGCACCAGGAACTGGAATCACCTAGTGTCAGTTGTCCTGTCGTGATGTTATATCGTGTTAACTCCACAGTAACAGCGCCTCGCCAACGACAGATCAGCTGATAACGTCGATGCATCGGGAACTGGAACCACCTAGTGTCAGTTGTCCTGTCTTCTGCCAGCCGTGAGGTTGTATCATGTGTAACATTCGTGTGTGATAGGCATATCAACAGATGTAGTTTCTCGGGTTATTCATTTATTCGTGTTTATACAGTATTCGTGATTTTTAAACTATGATGGCTCGAGATGGTTAATCCTCGCTTCATTGACAACGCCTCCAAAAAAACAACTTATTCAAAGTCAAAACTACATTTTGATCTGTTTTACGAGGTTGCGTAATTCACATTTCAGAGCTATATAATATTGAAAATAATTACATATAATATTCAACAAAACAGATTTAAGTTAAATTTTTAAAAATCATACAGACAAATAGGTCCGTTTTAACAAATTATATTCCAACATAATTCAAGGAAGAAATCAGTGTAAGTAACAATTTCGAGGCCCTGCCCCGTGTAACTATGTCCGCATATTTGCCTGTGGCTGTGGCTACCGCAGAATCTGGCATGTAAACTCAAGTAACATACTTGGCATGGCTGGACAGGGCCGCATTCATATCGTGACTTTCATATTACTACATTGTACCAGTGAATGTCTCTTCTGGTTTGTGAAGAGAAGTCTAAATTATTTGTGTGTTTTTTTACTACAACTTACGTCAGTATAACATTCCTACATTCATAGTAAAATTTTTAAATTCATAGAAAATAGCCAAACTTTTTTGTCATAGTCCGTGACTTCATTACTATTCTTTTCAGTTTACCTTTTTACTACCAAACATAATTTCCCTTATTTCTAAATTAATTAATATTTGAATATATATTATTTAATTTTAAAGAAGATTTTTGTCACAGGTCTTTGAGGGGGGAAATCTGTAGATACGAAAAATAGAGTAATTTTCGATTAGTACACGAGGAATAACAGGTATTTCAAGAAGAATTTAGGACATTTTATAATTAAGTTCAAAGAAAAGCTGTTGAAGATAAGGATAGGATGTTTTTACAGTATGCATGTAAAAAACACTTGTAGGAATGACGTATTGTTATAATAACAATTAATTTCCGTAAGAAATGGATTATTGGCTGAGCTTTACCAATTCTGCATGATATCCATTTACATAACACTGAATTCGATGGTTTGTGTATATTATTCCTTGGGATTTGGCTGAGCATTAGCGAATATCCCAAAAAGACTTTCATCCGTAATCTTTAAATTTTGGGTGAAAACTCATCTCTACGAAGATAAAAAATTGTCCTATGATGGCCCTTGTTAATAGAATTGGGCTGCGTGATTTTTATATGATTATATGATTTTATATGACATACAGTATCTGCCCATAGGACATATCGGGAATTAAATTAGCTATCCTCTCCCTCTCTTAATAGTCATATTATTAATTAAATTCAAATCCAATATTAGTAAATGACCTTAACTGGTTGAATGAGCATTTTTCAGCAATGGGGGTAACGTCCAAGGGTGGGAGGGGAGGGATATTAATTTGCATTTGATTCAGGTTTATTTCGGTCATACGTAGAGTTGGGTTGATAATATTATTAAATTATTTTCATTATTTGACTAAAATGACCACTTTTAGAAAGGAAGCAAAGTAAACGTGTTGTTAGCAGAGGAAAAATGTCCTTCTAGCAATTCTTGGAGACCTCTAAGGATATCACGTGACTGAAGGTAGTTGCTTAAATTGTTTTTTTAAAAGTGGTACAATCTATTGTCAAGTTTATGAAAAATATGCACAGTATAAAAAGTATTAAATGGTATATATTAGATCAAAATTAAATTTCCGGAGCCTCATTTGTTTAGAATCAGTCGAAAATTATATTTTTTCGTGAATTTGAGTCCTATATTCACATAATATTTAAAAAATATATTACTAGTAAATGTCAACTTTCCCAGTTACTTAAAAATATTTATTAAAAAAAAAGATACCGATTTGTTTTTAATGCTTTTAATGGTCATCTGTTTTTCATAATTTTGCTATTATTTTTAATAGGTTGATGTTTAATATCAAAATTTAAAATGGTTGTAGTTTATTAACCTATTTTGCACAAATGCACGTACTTCTAAAATAACCAACTTTAGCTATAATTACAATCTTGTGACGTAAACACGAAA